>NC_068279.1:2239039-2336539 GCF_025860055.1 Xyrauchen texanus | reverse complement strand
TGGTAAGGGACTGTCTGAAAAGTCCACACATTGTGCTAAAACGTGCTAATACTGTGGAGGGTGTGGTAAGGGACCGTCTGAAAAGTCCACACATTGTGCTAAAACGTGCTAATACTGTGGAGGGTGTGGTAAGGGACCGTCTGAAAAGTCCACACATTGTGCTAAAATGTGCTAATACTGTGGAGGGTGTGGTAAGGGACCGTCTGAAAAGTCCATGCATTGTGTTAAAACGTGCTAATACTGTGGAGGGTGTGCTAAGGGACCGTCTGAAAAGTCCACACATTGTACTAAATGTGCTAATACTGTGGAGGGTGTGGTAAGGGACTGTCTGAAAAGTTCACACATTGTGCTAAAACGTGCTAATACTGTGAAGGGTGTGATAAGGGACCGTCTGAAAAGTCCAGACGTTGTGCCAAAACGTGCTAATACTGTGGAGGGTGTGGTAAGGGACTGTCTGAAAAGTCCACACATTGTGCTAAAACGTGCTAATACTGTGGAGGGTGTGGTAAGGGACCGTCTGAAAAGTCCACACATTGTGCTAAAACGTGCTAATACTGTGGAGGGTGTGGTAAGGGACCGTCTGAAAAGTCCACAGGTTGTGCTAAAACGGGCTAATACTGTGGAGGGCGTAGTAAGGGATTGTCTGAAAAGTCCACACATTGTGCTAAAATGTGCTAATACTGTGGAGGGTGTGCTAAGGGACTGTCTGAAAAGTCCACAAATTGTGTTAAAACATGCTAATACTGTGAAGGGTGTGGTAAGGGACCATCTGAATGTCCACAGGTTGTGCTAAAACATACTAATACTGTGGAGGGCGTAGTAAGGGACTGTCTGAAAAGTCCACACATTGTGTTAAAACATGCTAATACTGTGGAGGGTGTGGTAAGGGACCGTCTGAAAAGTCCACACATTGTGCTAAAACGTGCTAATACTGTAAATAATTGTTGTGGCTTATTGCTTTATTTTTTAAATCTAAAATATCATAAAATCACCAGAAACACAAGACTGAACCTCTGATGAGGAGTCCAGCTAAATAATGTTGTTGTGCAGTGAGACGTCTCGTATTACAGGCATGTTGAGGGCCCAGTGTCTATTAGCACGACACAATTAGAACCACACACATGGATTAGTATGGAAATAATTTCGTTTATATCAACAATTACATTCTTGGAATACACAGAGATGGCTTTTGTTGGGCTGACACATTTCCACACAAACTTACATAAACACGGTTAATCTGAACAGTGGAAATCCTTCAGAATTAAAGTGAAGATTGTGTCCTGCAAATGGAGAGACCCGCTCTCTTTTGTTCATCCTTTCTCTTTATCCATCACTCCATTATTTCCCAAATCTCCTAAGCATTAAAGCTTTTACAGACCTATCTGCAAAGAGTCTAGTTATTCTGGGACACAATACGAGTCCACATCTAGTGAAAGAAATCAGAAAGGGCAATCAAACAATCTTTCCAACAATTGCAACCGGTCACATGTAGGAAAATGAAAGGAAGATTCCGGATACAATACAAGTTCAATTGAACGCATTGGGTGCTACAAAAAATTATTTAGACTCGTGAGCCTTAATGCAACCACCATCAACCAACATCAAATGCTGTCAACTGAGCTTAACTTGTATTGAAGCTATCAACAAATCATGCATCATGGTAACATCATGGTTGTTTCTACCAAAATACCAAAAGATATCAAACAAAATGACACATATTCACTCTTCAGGAAGTCATTTGAACTAATCGCTTACTCTAAAAGTATACAAAACATTACACACATCATCACAGAATCATTTGAAATAGCTCAATATGATAACTGATCTGTTCCCCCCAAAACTGTGAAAAATTCATTCCCACAATGGAAATCATTCAGTGCACGTTGCACAGGGCCAAAGTGGTGTTTCTCAGCTGTAATGGCAGTGAAAGGACACATCCGGTGTTCTCAGAGGAGTCAGCGCCCGCGTCAGACCTACAGCAGGTGGTAAACTGATATGAGAGGCGTTCTGAGCGCCACAGCGGGCGTTCAATCAAACACTCAGCGCACTGAAGTCCTGTCAGAGCCCGGCCACTGCCACTCCATCACGATGCCCACTCCACCGCTCTCTAAACAATGTTTCACTTCACCACGGGTAATGCATATGAATCGGCCTGCATGATTGAATCTTCAATCTCAGGGTGCGAGCATCTGAATATTACATGACCTCAAGGCTTGTGTCCCGAAAGGAGCGCCGCTAAGTCTCTTAGAATGATTTTTAGATTGAATTTGAGATCTGATCCGTGGCTGTTCAGCATCCTACTCGTATTTTTGCTGCCGTATAGTATTAAGCGGAATACTGCGCTGTATACTGTGTACTACTGATGTGTTCTAGAGAATAGTACTGGTACTTTGGTACCAAGTCGATTCTAAAATAAAAATGTCATCCATTGTAAGCGTTGAGCTTTGATGCTGGAGGGATTGAGGAGGCCGAATATAAGCGTCGAGGAGGGGTTTGGTAACGCTGGAGGGGTCGAGGTAATAATACTGTGGAGGGTGTGGTAAGGGACCGTCTGAAAAGTCCACACTTTGTGCTGAAACGTGCTAATACTGTGGAGGGTGTGGTAAGGGACAGTCTGAAAAGTCAACGCATTGTGCTGAAACGTGCTAATACTGTGGAAGGTGTGGTAAGGGACAGTCTGAAAAGTTCACGCATTGTGCTGAAACGTGATAATACTGTGGAGGGTGTGGTAAGGGACAGTCTGAAAAGTCCATACATTGTGCTGAAACGTGATAATACTGTGGAGGGTGTGGTAAGGGACCGTCTGAAAAGTCCACACTTTGTGCTGAAACGTGCTAATACTGTGGAGGGTGTGGTAAGGGACAGTCTGAAAAGTTCACGCATTGTGCTGAAACGTGCTAATACTGTGGAGGGTGTGGTAAGGGACCGTCTGAAAAGTCAACGCATTGTGCTGAAACGTGATAATACTGTGGAGGGTGTGGTAAGGGACCGTCTGAAAAGTCAACGCATTGTGCTGAAACGTGATAATACTGTGGAGGGTGTGGTAAGGGACAGTCTGAAAAGTCCATACATTGTGCTGAAACGTGCTAATACTGTGGAGGGTGTGGTAAGGGACCATCTGAAAAGTCAACGCATTGTGCTGAAACGTGATAATACTGTGGAAGGTGTGGTAAGGGACAGTCTGAAAAGTTCACGCATTGTGCTGAAACGTGCTAATACTGTGGAGGGTGTGGTAAGGGACCGTCTGAAAAGTCAACGCATTGTGCTGAAACGTGATAATACTGTGGAGGGTGTGGTAAGGGACCGTCTGAAAAGTCCACGCATTGTGCTGAAATGTGCTAATACTGTGGAGGGTGTGGTAAGGGACCGTCTGAAAAGTCCACACATTGCGCTAAAATGTGCTAATACTGTGGAGGGTGTGGTAAGGGACTGTATGAAAAGTCCACACATTGTGCTAAAATGTGCTAATACTGTGGAGGGTGTGGTAAGGGACTGTCTGAAAAGTCCACACATTGTGCTAAAATGTGCTAATACTGTGGAGGGTGTTTTAAACAGCACCCAATGTGTAATTAATCAGCCTGTTGTGTCTCTCAGCCAGGGCTGGACTGGTAATCTGACATACCGGGCATTTTTCCGTTGGGCCGATGCACTTTGGGGCTGATCAGGGGCAGAATGGCCACCGGGAGAACCGAGTGGGCCGGTGGGTCAGCCGCGAAATGTGCTGAATGGGCCGCGATAAGCTAAAATGAGCCGTCGCGTTATGAAGAACGGACCACAAAACGGTGCCGCGATATGCAGAAAAGGACAGCAACACCCGCATTCTTCACCCCTTTTAGGGCCAGCTGCCATTTAAAATCCCGGGCCGATTTCTCTTCCCGGTCCAGCTCTGCATTCAGCTGTGATGAGCCATAATGCTGAAGTTGTTTGTTTAAAGGCGTTTAAAGCCATTTCTAGCTTTAGTAGTGTAGTAGTAATACAAGTGATAACAAAGAGCTGTTGTATGTAAACGCTGGCTGATGTGGATTCGACACCTAACTGGCTCATATTACACACAAAATTATTTTTTGCCGCCACCTGCTGGATAACATATGTAATGTAAAAAACAAACACACAGTAGCTCTTAACACATCTGCACTAGTCTTACACTTTAGTTTAGAATGGCACAAACACAAGCGGAGTGACACACACAGTGAAGTGTCCAAGTGCTGATGGTGTCCGACCATCAGTGCTCATGGGACGTCTCTCGTCCAGTCAGATTCGAGGACCGGAACTAACTGTTGAATATATATATATATATCTCACACACACGTTGTTGCTGCGGCATTGCATTAGTAGATTGACTAATGCTACACACAGTGAGGTCAAGTGAAAACAATAGCATACGGTTTGAAAATGACTATATTTGAAATGTATCTGGCAGACTACAGTTTATCTACAGTATATACTGCAAAGTAGTGAGGTAGTACTCCATTCTGAACACAGGCAGTGTCCGACTGAGGTGGAAATAGCTCTGTATCCAGGTCACTCCGGCAGAAAATATGGAGGCAGTGGATGAAGAGATGATGGAGGTGTTTTGCTGGGGTCAAATCCATGACCTCGAGCTGTTTGTCAGGGTTTATAGAGGAGGAAGGAAGAGTATGAGCAGAGAATGCCATCAGTATGCGGCCAGTGCCGTTCTATCTAGTGCATGTCAGGGGAAGTGGACGGTGCATACAGATGTAGACGGGAGAGTAAATGCCAGTGGAATCGTGCCATTGCATACTGATCCATAAAAGAGAGAAGAACTACTGGACAGAAAACTTAACTGATGCTCAGTTTAATTTAAATGCCTCTGCGTTTACATATTGTGTGTCTGTTATTGTTAGCACAGCTGTCATGCTACAGCATACTCTGTAACATGACGCAAAACCACTATTAATATACATATAATTATACTCCATACACATATACCTCATGCATGTACATTATAATAACACACTCTGAATATATGAATGATGCATCCTAATTTAATTCTTTCTATCTCAATGTGGATACCTTCAACTCACAGCAATGTGCGCTTTAACTTATGCAAATGAGCAATGGCACGATATGACAACTACCAATGAGAGTGCAGATACACATACGAGTCACGCCACAAACACTCACAGGTAATTCCAATAGTCAAAATAGAGAGCCAAACTGACAATTGCAGAATTAAGAAGGCGAAGAAGAAGCTGCTCACCATGTTGAAGAAGTTATTAATTTTAGAGGTCATTTGTTTTTCACATAGTCCATTTATATATGTCATTGGTGTTCCATTGTTTAATATTCATGAGAAGAAAAAATATCTATTTATACAGCAGTTCAATTTTATAAAATAAAAAAATGGGGGTCTGGGTATCTCGGCGAGTATTGGCGCTGAATATCACACCTGGAGTCGCGAGTTTGGGCGTGCTGAGAGACTCCAGTCAGGTCTCCTAAGCAACCAAATTGGCCCGGTTACTAGGCAGGCTAGAGTCACATGGGGTAACCTCCTCGTGGTGGTGATTAGTGGTTCTCTCAATGGGGCGTGTGGTAAGTTGTGTGTGGATCGTGGAGAGTAGCATGAGTCTCCACATTCCGTGAGTCTCCACGGTGTCACGCACAACAAGTCACTTGATAAGATGCGCGGATTGGCGGTCTCAGAAGCGGCGGCAACTGAGACTTGTCCTACGCCACACGGATTGAGGTGAGTAACCGTGCCACCACGAGGACCCGCTAAGTAGTGGGAATTGTGCATTCCAAATTGGGAGAAAAGGGGATAAAATAATACATGTTCAGAATATTAAACATACACGCATACTCCGCAGTCTGCGTAGGGCACCAACTCCCTAGGGGGGCACCATCTAAGACTAGGAGGCCAACAGAAAGTCCTTACTCGCACGCTTCACGTTATTCAAGGACCTGAAAGCAGTTGCCGAACACAGATGATCGCCTCATGCTCAAACTTTGGCCTCGCGCCCCTGGAACTCGGCGTAGGGCATCAATTTGGCCAGCAGCGGCCCTGAGTAGATGGGCATTAAAGCTGTAAAACCTTACTCATGAGCGCTCACACAGTGAACATGTTGTTATTGGTTATCACTGTCGACGTTCAAGAATTAACATCTGCATTCATAGCGGGATGCGCCGTGCACGTAACACCGTGAGTCCTATGACCAGCTAACTGTTATCTCGCTAATGCAGCCGCTGAATTCCCGCTGCGATAACTGCGAGTCAAACAGAGAGAATCCAATCAATACTGAGGTACTATTTATTCATTTAGCAGCCTGTGTTTGGACTAATGGTCATTTATCTGTCTTTACATCCGATAGACACAGAGAGAATTAAAAGCTCAGCCGACATTGTTTGCTGACAAGACTAAAGCAACACTAAAAAGCTTACTCTCTCTTATCAAACATTGCATGCAAATCGAAAAACCATTAATGCGCTCTTGGATTGCTGGTGACGAATGTTTCAAATAAGCCGTGAAATCGCTGTAATGACAACAGAACTCAAAGCCACGCACTAGTGTGCTCCTGTGTTTGATCAAACCCCTCGGACTGAAATGACCACAGCAGGTTAAAAACACACAACCTCAGCCAATGAGACTCCGTGTCTCTACATTCTAAACATCAACCCGAGGGACGACAGCCTGATTAAACCCCCAGAAGAGGTCATGAGTCACAGTGCTGTCGTTTAGTCATCTGATGCTTTTTTAGTTTAGCTGCAGGAAGAGGTTACTTTGAGATGGTGTAATTAAGGAAGAGATGGAAGACGGGCATAAAACATGTTTATTAGTCACTTTTCTATAGATCGTAATGGTTCTGGAAGTACATTTACATGCATTTGGCAGATGCTTTTATCCAAAGCGACTTCCAGTGCACTTATTACAGGGACAATCCCCCCGGAGCAACCTGGAGTTAAGTGTCTTGCTCAAGGACACAATGGTGGTGGCTGTGGGGATCAAACCAGCAACCTTCTGATTACCAGTTATGTGCTTTAGCCCACTACGCCACCGCCACTCCACACTTTTATCCAAAGTGACTTACAGTGCACTTATTACAGGGACAATCCCCCCCCCCCCCACCCGGAGCAACCTGGAGTTAAGTGCCTTGCTCAAGGACACAATGGTGGTGGCTGTGGGGATCGAACCAGCAACCTTCTGATTACCAGTTATGCACTTTAGCCCACTACGCCACCACCACTCCAAATCCCATTCAATTTTTACATTGACTAAACTTGTAAACCTTTAAAGACAGACCGACCTTGAGCTCCGGGGTTGTTCGTCGATGGTCTATGCTTCAGTTGAATTTCAACTTCATATTTTAAAGTCTTGTTTTATAGCGAGATGCATGGTAAACAACTACATTACTCGTGGTAAAGCAAAGAAAGCTTCACCAATCAGAGAAACACAGCCAACCAAGACCACAAAACAAGCCTTGGTACGACCGGCCCTCTCCCAGACGCACTGCGAATGACGTAATTGAGTCTCTCGTTACCCTTAAACTACATACCTAATTGGCGGCCTGGGTATCTCGGCGAGTATTGGCGCTGACTACCACACCTGGAGTCGTGAGTTTGAATCCCAAGGGCATGCTGAGTGACTCCAGCCAGGTCTCCTAAGCAACCAAATTGGCTCGGTTGCTAGGGAGGGTAGAGTCACATGGGGTAACCTCCTCTTGGTCGTGGTCGCTATAATATGGTTCACGCTCTCGGTGGGGCGCGCGGTGAGTTGTGCGTGGATGACGTGGAGAATAGCGTGAAGCCCACACAAGCGTTATGTCACCGCGGTAACGCGCTCAACAAGCCACCTGATAAGATGCGCGGATTGACGGTCTCAGATGCGGAGACGAGAGTCATCCTCCGCCACCCGGATTGAGGCACTACGCCACCACGATGACTTGGAGGGCATTGCTAATTGGGCGTTCCAAATTGGGTCGAAAATAAACCATTTACATTTATGTATTTTCGCTGGAGTTTGGCGCTAGCCTCTCTTGACAGTGTGCGCCATTAGAGCGCTTCACGCGCTCTTCAGGACAGGAGCAGGTTGACCTCCGTGGTGTGGAAGTCGACCTTTTTACACAGCATATTAGCTTAAAATGCCCCTATATGGGCATTAAAAGTGTGACTGGAATTTGAATGCTCAATAATCATGGTTAGATCAAATAACCGTGATCATGGCGGTTGTTTAATTATCGCGACAGGCCTAGTACCCCCCCATCTCCCATCTGATCGCCAAGGAAGTCTTGTTAGTTACACGGTTTAAGAAGCCTGATGGGGAGCATACTAGCATCCAATGTTGAGGACCAATGCTGGTTTGTTTAACAGGAATGTTGATCCATGTCCAACAAAAGACGTTCATACAGTGACACAAGCATCACTTGGCTTAATGACAGCCACTGCAATGTTAATTTGTGGTCTGGATCTTCTCCATGTTGCTAGAGTACAGAAGTATGAATGGGTTCAGGATAACCTGTTATTATGACAATCCTGCGCTCTATCAGCAGCCCGAGTGCTCACGTTGTGTGTGCATTCTATATGGCTGAAAACCAAATGGCCAACCTCTACATCTATAAGTCTCATCCTGTGGCTTTGTGTTTGGCTTGTACTCTTTTAAAGTAGATTTAACTTCCGCACCAATGGAAAATGTATGGGCTTGTCCCTGAAGCATGGATGAGTGACCCAAAAGCTCATATCCAGAGCTTAACGCTGATGTGACCACGCCTCCATTTGGTGTCGGCTTATCGGAAGTGTGTGTGAGTGTGTGTGTGTGTGTGTGTGTGTGTGTGTGTGTGTGTGTGTGTGTGTGTGTGTGTGTGTGTGTGTGTGTTGGCGACCCAATAAACCTACCCAGCTCAGGTGTGATTCATTACGGTATTGTTGAGGTTAAACTCTCCAAAATGAATTTTTGTGTGAACAGCGACAGAACATTTTGAAGTGAGCCGAGAACAAACGGAGACGCTGTTTCCAATCGCCTCATGTCTATTAAAGGGACAGTGCACCCAAAAAAAAAGAAATCTCATCATTGACACCTGGTGCCATCCCAGATGTTTCTGACTTACTTTCTCCAGCAGAACACAAATGAAGATTTTTAGTAGAATATCTCAGCTCTGTAGGTCCATACCAAGTGAATTGTGACCAGAATTTTGAAGGTCTAAAAATGACAAAGGCAGCATTAAATGAATCCACACGACTCCAGTGGTTTAATCCATGTCTACAGAAGTGATATGATAAGCAAAAACAAAATAAGCATGTGGAGGTGAAAGTGAAAGTGGAGATTTATAGTAATTATAGGATTAATTATAGGATGTATATGACATAAAGGCAGTGGTTTAATCCATGTCTACAGAAGCGATATGATCGGTGACAGTTTTAAGTCCTTTTATTAATAATAATAAATTCTCCTAAATGCCCAATAGGTGGCGATATACATGAAGAATGCGAATCGCCGAAAAGAAAAGGAGAAGAACTCTTAGAAGAGAATAGGGCTGTTTGAAGTGGAGATTTATAGTAAAGGCACTTCTGAAGACACGGATTAAACCACTGGATTACATTTATGCTGTCGTATGTGCTTTGTGAACCTTCAATGTCTTGGACCCTGTTGACTTGCATTGTAAGGACCTACAGAGCTGAGATATTCTTCTAAAAATCTTCATTTGTGTTGAAAGCTGTAGAAAGAAAGTCACACATCTGGGATGGCATGAGGGTGAGGAAATGATGAGAGAATTTTCATTTTGGGTGCACTGTCCCTTTAAGATGCACTGATGTGGATTCAAGCTACTGTAGGTGTTGAGCTAACCAAACCAAATGCCATTTACCAAATGTCCTTCCCAAAAGTCCTTCTACACCCAAAACAAATCAAACGTGTTTTCCTCAAGAGAAAGTCTTCATTACGATCTTTACGAACTATTGAGATCTCATTTGTGATTTCTCTGTCCTATCGATTAGCAGCTAGTCAGAAGAAACACAGTTGGCGCAGGAGAGAAGCTGCTGCATTTGACGAGAGGACGGATGGCACTGAAGTCACGCTGCAGATGCTCATTCTGGCATCAACAGGAGAGACAGACAGAGATAAAGACCACATAAATCCTGTCTGTCTGTCTGCCGTCTGCACCTCCTGCGTCTGCGGTCAAGTGGCATCTCACATCTTGAGCAGCGGCAGCCAAACCAAACACGCAAACACACAAATGCGATGAGCATGCGGCCCCGTGTACAGAGAGTTATTATGGCCCCAGACTCCAGCAGGGGCCCCTCACCCACACGCACACACGCACGCACACACACACACACACACACACACACACACACACACACACACACACACACCCACGTCTCTGCACCAGCTGACTCCTCTGTGTTTGGATCAATGGCAGGAGGTTTGAGTGAAAGGAACGGCAGATGAAATAAAAGATGGGAGCAGATGTCGATTCCCGCCTACTCAATCTCTATCTCTCTCTCTCTCTCTCTCTCTCTCTCTCTCTCTCTCTCTCTCTCTCTCACTCTCAATTCAATTCAAAGGGGCTTTATTGGCATGAATGTAAACAATACAGTATTGACAAAGCAGAGGATGTCGTGTTAAATGCATATTTTATTTTATATTTTATAGTGTATATTGTTATTATAGTTTTTATTTGATTCATTACCCGACACCTTATTTTAATTCTATTTTATCATTATTATTTGTCTTGTCATTATCTGTTTTGTGTATTAATGCTTTGGCAATATTGTATGTAAACACAATCATGCCAATAAAGTACTTTTAAATTGAAAAATTGTTCAGAACTGCTGAACTTTCTCTCTCTCTCTCTCTCTCTCTCTCTGTCAATTTTCAATTTTCAACACTCTCTAACTCTCTCTCTTTCTCTCTCTCTCTCTCTCAATTTTAAATTTTCAACACTCTCTCAACTCTCTCTCTCTCTCTCTCTCTCTCTCAATTTTCAACACTCTCTCTCCAACTCTCTCTCTTTCTCTCTCTCTCTCTCAATTTTCAACACTCTCTCTCCAACTCTCTCTCTCTCTCTCTCTCTCAATTTCAATTTCAATTTCAATTTCTCTCTCTCATTTTCAATTTTCAACACGCTCTCTAACTCTCTCTCTCTCTCTCTCTCTCAATTTTCAACACTCTCTCTCCAACTCTCTCTCTCTCTCTCTCTCTTTCTCTTTCTCACTCTCTCTCAATTCTCTCTCTCTCAATTTTTCAATTCTCTCTCTCTCTAACTCTAACTCTCTCTCCCTCTCTCTTTCTCTCTCTCTCTCTCTCTTTCTCTGTCAATCTGTCTTCCTGCCCTGCAGAGAAACTCTGATCAGGGTTTTCATGGGCGTCTCTCATCGTGACCAGGGTCAAAAATGATCTTTATTATATATATATATATACACAAAATATTATATTTTGTGGGTCACTGACAAACAAGGTTGATAAAAATGATTTTTAAAAATGTTTATCTTGTGCCCATTTTGGATTCATAATAAAAAAAGAAAAAAAGAAAAATGTAATGCATTTTCTACTAAATAAAAAAAGAACTTTTAAAATGTCACGTAGCGACACCATCAAGTAAAAGGAATTAAAATATGTTACTTGAGCTGACCCACCGGCCCGCTCGGTTCTCCCGATGGCCCCAAAGTGCGTCGGCCCAACGGGAAAATGCCCGGTATGCCAGATTACCAGTCCAGCCTGAATGAACGCCAATGAACAACAGCGTCACTGAAGTGATTTGCACTGACGCTGTAATAACTTAATTAGATTGACACCATTCTAATGAGAGAGAAGCACTTGGACCCTCGTCAGATACTTCATTCATTCGCTAATTACTGCAGAGCTCGACCCTTCATCAACCACAGTCGCAGGAATAACTTTTATCCCTCGTCAACTACAGACACTGTTGTCCAAACAAACCGATCCGAACGACGATCACAGATGCACACAAAAGCCGTTAAATGTGAGTGCGGCCCGTATGGTCCGAGCTCTTTCATCTTTAACCCTGTGCGGCTTTGTCCTTCTGTTTGATGCTCACGGGAATCACGCGCTGACAGCATGTTCTCTTTATGTGTCGACACGAGTGTGGCGCTCTTAATGACCTCACGCGGAGAGCAGAGCAATGCCCGCTGTGCACCACACACCCCTCTGTGTTTGCAGAATGCAGAGGGCCAATTACCAACGGCAAATTACTCCCGAAATACATAGAGAGAGAGAGAGAGAGAAAGAGAGAAAGGAAAGGGGTGAATAAATGAAGAACGGCTTACGCCCTGTAGAGTGACCCTCAGCGGGCGCCGGCTGCTCGCCCCGTCAGGGCTCAGGCTGCTGCACCAGATGCAATTAGAAGAGAGAGACACAGGCACTCTTATTCTGAAACGTCTGTACTGTTAGCTGCTCACACAAGCACAAACGGGAAACGAAATATGCACTGTCAAAAAGCAATTATCGTGCACGGATTATCGTGCAAAAACGATAAATCAGACAACCTCTACTCTAGCTGCACTATTGTTATTCTATTGAGTTTTTGTCATGCCAATAAAGCACGCTCAACCAACATTGTGTGTCGTGTTGCGTTGTATGTAGGAGTGTGCATGCAGCGTGTACCTGTTTATACGTGCATGTGTATGTGCTAAAAGCTAAAGCTAACTCTGGCTAACCCGACAAATGAAGGTGTTTGTATAAATCACGACTTGAGCTGGAAATAGTCTGTCTGGTCGTATCTCATCTCCATAACAGCAACAAATGGCTGCACGGTAGTAAATATTCCCACGTTGTTGCTAAAATTAAAAGCATTGAGGATGTGCGGTGCATTCTGCAGAGCAGCATACACGCTCTTGTTTTATGAATGTGAAAAAGATCCCAAAACCCTCACTTCAAGGATGAAAATTGCATGAGACGACGGGCTGAAAACTGCTGCATACATTTCAAGCCAATTTCAGCGAGCGTTCTGCCTTGTTTAGCGGCTCTCCAATTGATACTATACTTGTCATCACATAAGTGGTGAGAGAGAGAGACGGCGAGATTCCTCTACACGTGAAGCGTGACTGAGTTTGACAGACCGTGGTGAAATATACCTACTGTACCACATCGCTTCTTAATCAGCCTGAGTCAGATTAGCATAGTGAACTCGAGAAAAGGGCGAGACGAGGATTTCAGCGGTCTATAAGATGAGAAAAACTCTTTCAAGGCCTAGTTCAGCTAGAGATGAAAATTCAGTCATTATTTACTTACCCTGATGTTCTGCTTACCCTACAGTCTGTGTGGGTCCTAATGCCCCAGTATAGTGATGGGGACCCTACACTGTAAAAAAGCACCGTCTTTCAGATGAGACGTTAAACTGAGGTTCTGACTCTCTGTGGTCATTAAAAATCCCAGGATACTTCTCGTAAAGAGTAGGGGTGTAACCCCGATGTCCTGGCCAAATTCCCCCCATTGGCCCCTATCTATCATGGCCTCATATTAATCTCCATCCCTGAATTGGCTACATCACTCTACTCTCTCCTCTCCACCAATAGCTGGTGTGTGGTGGGAGTTCTGGCACACTATGGCTGCCGTCGCATCATCCAGGTGGATGCTGCACACTGGTGGTGGTTGAGGAGAATCCCACTCTACTATGTAAAGCGCTTTGAGCGCCTAGAAAAGCACTATATAAATGTAAGGAATAAATAATTGTTAGCAGTAGTTGCACTAGCTGTTGTTAGCAGCAGCGACCATTGTTGATGTAGCAGCAGCGACCATTTTTGTTGTTAGCAGTAGTTGCACTAGCTGTTGTTAGCCGTAGTTGCACTAGCTGTTGTAAGCAGCAGCGACCATTGTTGATGTCGCAGCAGCCCCATTGTTGATGTCGCAGCAGCCCCCATTGTTGATGTCGCAGCAGCGACCATTGTTGTTGTTAACAGCAGCGACCATTGTTGTTGTTAGCAGCAGCGACCATTGTTGATGTAGCAGCAGCGGCTATTTTTGATGTAGCAGCAGCGGCCATTTTTTATATCACAGCAGCCACCATTGTTGATGTCGCAGCAGCGACCATTGTTGTTGTTAGCAGTAGTTGCACTAGCTGTTGTTAACAGCAGCAGTCATTGTTGTTGTTAGCAGCAGCGACCATTGTTGTTGTAAGCAGCAGCGACCACTGTTGATGTCGCAGCAGCCCCCATTGTTGATGTAGCAGCAGCGACCATTGTTGATGTTGCAGCAGCGACCATTGTTGATGTCGCAGCAGCGACCATTGTTGATGTAGCAGCAGCGACCATTATTGATGTAGCAGCAGCGACCATTATTGATGTAGCAGCAGCAACCATTGTTGATGTAGCAGCAGCAACCATTATTGATGTAGCAGCAGCGACCATTATTGATGTAGCAGCAGCGACCATTATTGATGTAGCAGCAGCAACCATTGTTGATGTAGCAGCAGCGACCATTATTGATGTAGCAGCAGCGACCATTATTGATGTAGCAGCAGAGACCATTGTTGTTGTAGCAGCAGCGACCATTACTGATGTAGCAGCAGCGACCTAAGCAATTTTAGATGTACCAGTTTATAAACAACACATTACGAGGTAATTCACGCATACCAGGATCGTAGCAGCATGCCTATAGGCAACAGTAATACAATATTGTGCATATGACTTACTAAATTGGACACAACTAAGAGTTCGTCCAAGTTTCTGAATATGAATTCAGACAAATGGAACGCACGGTAACACTGAGTCTCTAGCATTCTGCCTAACGTCTACTTTTGTGTTCCACAGAGGTCATACAGGATTGGAATGACATGAAGGTGAGTAAATGATGACAGAATTTAATTTTTTTTGCTGAACTATTCCTTTAACTCAGTCAATTCACAGGGAGACATTATAGATTGCAGTAGGCCAAAAGTGAACAAACATACACAGGCTTTTAAACCAATCACACACAAACACACACACACACACACACACACAGCTGACGGCGGGCCAAGTGTGGACAGATGGGTCCAATTGTGATGGAAATGAAGAGTGACCCTTTGAACACGCAGCTCTTTTCAGGATGAGATGTCATCAATTTGCCTTTTATTTCTGCTCTCTGCTTATGCTGGGGTTTGTTTACCATTCGGCCAGTCTGTCTGTCTATCTGTCTCTCTCTCGTGTATCTTTCCCCAATGCTCTTCTCAGCACACAGATTTGGTTATGGTGATTTGGGTGATTTAGCTCATGTATAATCGGTGTTAATCTGTCATCAGATAATATCAGATTATGTTGTAGAATGAGTATTGAGCGTGTTGAGTCACAGATATGATCAATCTAGCAAAGCAAGATTCCTACACTGCGAAACACAATCACAACAGCAGGCTCGGCTTTCAACATCAATGTGCATTTAAACTCATTACAGTGAGCTGAATATGACAGAAACGCAGGCCAGCATATGCAAAAGCATGTAATTCACTAATGCTATAATCCAGTTCAGAACACAAACTATATCTCAAACCAGCAAAGCACTCTCAGGACAGCCTATACGTAGCTATTTGTACATTCATATACGTACATAAACGTACGTACATGTTCGTGCAATAACGTTTGATCCAATATACAGTATTCATTTATATATGCTGCTGTGGCGGATGGAGACGGAGATCGTTGAATAAAAGGCTTGAATTTGGGTCTGTTTTTTGA
Source organism: Xyrauchen texanus (assembly GCF_025860055.1). NCBI lineage: Eukaryota > Metazoa > Chordata > Actinopteri > Cypriniformes > Catostomidae > Xyrauchen > Xyrauchen texanus. The sequence goes on along the minus strand of NC_068279.1, from coordinate 2,320,921 downwards.
TTATGGCTAACAAATATATGGATTAATTTATTATTGTTTTATGGTGCTTTTTGGTTCTTCGATTTTTTGGCAAATTCTGAAAACTTCTGAAAAGAGCTTTTATTCATTTTTGACATTTTAATGTTTATTCTTGGTTAAAGTGATGTAATCCTTTAAAACGTTGTATAGGACCAGCAGAAATCACACAGAACTGAATGAAACCGTAAAAAATGTAATATTATAATGTCATCTGGCAGACGACAACCCCTGGCGGATGGAATGGCCCTCTTCATTCTGGTGGCCGATAGCGAGCCCCTCCTACCCTTGCGGCTGGCAGCAACTCCTCCATCCCTAGGTGGATGGCCGCAGCTGCTCCTTTGGCCAGACGGCAGCGGCAAGGACTCCACGACAGCACATCCCTCCTCCATCCCGGGTTTCAGGACCAATGTAACAGGGTTTGAAATGGGAAAGGAGGCGGCGGGAACCAGCTGAACAGTCAAAATAATGTTAAATGAAAATTTAAACAAAAAGACACAAACATAAACACACACGGCAGCTGCGTGTGGCTCTCTCTCTCCTGAACTGCCGCATCCGGCTTGGCATTATACCTTTCCTCGGCTGATTAGCCCAATTGCGGGCTGGCCGAGCCAGTCTTCAGCCTAGCCCTCCTCCTCGAACCCTCCTCCCTCCTTTGCCTAAGGCCGGGGAACCTCCGTCTTGACATACATCCCCCCTTTCTGAGGGGGGGAGTGGTGCCGGCAGGCTTTCCCCACCTTTGAGAATGAGTGAGGTGGAGCGACAGTGAGAGAGAGAGAGAGAGAGAGAGAGAGAGAGAAACAATTGCTCGTCGGTTCCCAGACATGCAGTTGCCTGGTCATCCACCACTCCTCCACCATCTGGCGGACGACAGCCACTCCTCCCCAGGCGGACCAGAGCGAGTGTGTTCCAACACCACAGAGCTGAGCTGACAGTGGCTCTGCAGACAGTGCAGAGTTAAGCGGTTCGGTGTTAAGCGGTGTCTTCTCGGTAAGTTGCTAACTAGTTTGTGAAATACATGCTGGAAAGTTAATGAACAATGACCCCATCATTTTCCCTTTTCAATATAACTAATATAAAGTTAACCCTGTCCCTGACAACCATGTCACTCATGTTTATCACATCTGTTTGCTAAGTTAGCCAGCTATAGTTTGTCAGTGCAGTCAGTAATGTAGCAGATTGAAAGGTAAACATCAGAGCATCTTTTTACAGCTCAGCAGACAACAGTGCTGGTGGTGGATTGTGTCTGTTGAGCGTTGATTTCACTCTACGTTGTTACCTAGTTGGTGAGACGCAATGCTGGTCTATCTTTTACTCTCCGTGACAATGAGCTTATGGCTAACTAGCTAACCACGTAGCTACTTTCATTGCTTGTCAGCTGAGTGGAAGCTAATGTGTAAACATGTATTCTCAGTTTGGTACCCCCTTCAACCGAACAATTACAATCATATACTCACTCTCGTGTTGTTACAAACCTGTATAATGTAGTCACCATTCACTTACATTGTATGGAAGAAAAAAGGCAGTTAAAGCGAATGGTGACTGAGGCTAACAATATGATGTAGTCAGCAACAGAGAAATACTGTAGTTGCAGAGAGCTTTACGCTTTTTAAAAATATAATGTGAAATATTGTGAGTTGCTGTAGAAGAGCTCATCTCTGATAGCAGGTGGCTGTTTAAAGCTCCTCTGGAGCTGAATGAATCTCACTGTTGACCTTCATACAACACGCAAACACAGAGGAACTCGATGTGAAAAGAACATCAAGAGTTTTAGAGGATGTTGTCTGTGAGCATTTGTGTGTTTGTGTTGGTTTTGCAGTAAAATGATGCGTGGAGACATTGGCAACACGTGTCTGCCGCAGCATCTGTTTGTCTTCAACCGTTCTCTTGGCATCTGCTGTGATTGTGCAGATCGATGTGCTCTCAGAATGATAAACAAGTCAAATCTCACACATCAGTGCCACTCTCGTCCTTTAGGCAAAGACCAGCTCTAACAGATGTGTATCAGGACAAACACATTTGCTTTCTTCACACTGAATGCCAGGAAAGAGATGCAGGGGAATTATTGGCAGAACAAACCAAACAAGACACACTACGTGCTGTCCATAAATATGCTTCTGAGAACAGGTCTGTCAGGGTAACCAAAGTCTTTCTAACGAGTCAGTCCACCGTCGGTCATCTCTGGAATGCTCTCGAGAGGCTATTTCCAGTCATGCCATTGCATTGCTCCTATCTACTTGAATGGGGGAACAAATGGTTGGTCAAGATTACGATCAAAGAACATATTTCAAATCAGCAGTAAAATCTGCAGTTTTCCCGGCTTGTGTTAGCTAATGCGCATGTACATTCTCGAGTTGATTGACAAGCGATGTCTGTATCTAAAAGGTGATTGGCTCTTTTAACCGGAAGGCGGGACTTCCTTTCTACATCCGTTGACCGTTGGGCGCTAGAGCTCCTTGGTTGGGTGTTCCAATTACTCCCATTCATTTTAATAGATGTTGCCCGTCTCTGCTAAATAGGGCTGAAACGGTTAGTCGATGTTATCGACAACATCGCCAATAAAAATTGTCAACAAAATGTTGAAACGATGAAGCGCTCTCGTTGTGAAATAAAGCGGAGCCGGAGCTGCCGTTCCGCTTAAGCAAAACTTGCATTTCGAGCATCTTTATAGGAAACACCCTGGCATTACATCTTTAATGCATCCTTATTAAAGTCCAAATAATAAGGAGGCAGGTCATGTAAATAAGTACAAACCCCGGAACTGGCATTCCTCTGTGCAGTCAGCGCCTCTTCTATGAGTTGCACGAAGTGACCGGATCAATGGGGAAGAGACTGAAACTGCACACGGCTGATGCTCGTCCCTCTCGCCCGCTTGCTGCAGCTAGAGTATAACGAAGTGAACGTATATATAATGTGTGGTGAGTTGTGTGTGGATCTTGGAGAGTAGCATGAGCCTCCACATGCTGTGAGTCTCCGCGGTGTCATGCACAACGAGTCACGTGATAAGATGCGCGGATTGACGGTCTCAGATGCGGAGGCAACTGAGACTCGTCCTCTACCACCCGGATTGAGGCGAGTAACCACACCACCACGAGGACCTACTATGTAGTGGGAATTGGGCATTGGGCATTCCAAATTGGGGATAAAAGTCTTTTCAGAGGCTGTGGCTCAGGTGGTAGAGCGAGTCGGCTGCCAACCACATGACTCGACATGCCGAAGTGTCCTTGGGCAAGACACTGAACCCCAAGTTGCTCCCAATGGCAGGCTAGCACCTTGCATGGCATCTCTGCCGCCATTGGTGTATGAATGTGAGTGTGAATGGGTGATTGGGACACAGTGTAAAGAGCTTTGGTAACCTCTAAGGTTAAAAAAGCGTTATATAAGTGCAGACCATTTACCTTTTTATGTTCACTAAACTTAAAGTAGTAACATCAAGCCCTTGTAACTTCAATCAGCTTCAATACATTAAAACTGAAAGTGCATCAATATAGAATACAGTAACAACATATAAAACATAAAGTGTACATTTTTGCTACTTTGAGACCTATTTGGACATGCCAATGTTTGGGTATGAAAATGACATCAGGGTTTTTCCTGGATCAAAAATGGTACGTGCTTTAAAATAAATTCAATGCAATAAGTAGCTACAGTTTTTCACCACATTAAACTGGGTAAAATTATTTCTAACACAATCACACAGAGGCTATCGTCTGTCGGTTGTGTAATGTGTGCAATCACACGCTCCATACGGCCGCAACCCAAGAACAAATCATGCATAATCTCCTAAACACAAGACAGATTCCAGCCTCCACAAGACACATTTAGTGCAGACCCAACAATAAAACATATGGACAATTATATTTGACAGGACAGATGAGCTAAAAATAAAAAAGAATGTTATAGTCACTGATGCGTGTGGGTGAAGTTTGTGGTAACTGAATTATCAGCAGAGACTCATCTAGAATTTGAACCGCTTCAAAGAGTGAAATGGTTCTCTGTTTTAACATCCTGTAGATTCTGGCACTGTTTCTGAGCACATTTGCTGTGTGCTTTCCAAATGGATTTACTACAGTACACAAAAGAAATGTGTACTTTTGGCCGGATCTCAAACTTCATTAAAAGTGTAGAAATGCAACAGTTCAGCTTCAGACTTGCAGTTGTTTTACTGTCTGTCCTTAGAAATATAAGCGGCAAATTCTTATTTTTGTGAAAGGTCCAAAATTAAGACTCAATGTGTGCCAAATGTGGGTAAATATTAGCAAGTAAATAATAGTAACAGATTACACGGTTTTAATCTAAAAACAGGAATAATAACTTCTTAATTCTTATGCACATGAAGTGGACAGCGGTAAAATCACTGTAACATGGTGTGACAGGGCGGAGGGCGGGTCCGGCCGGGTCCTGATTTTACACACCCGGCCCCTTATCAGGCTAATCAAGCCTCCGAGAGGGATAAAGGCCGACTGCGGATGGTGGTGCGACAGAGAGAGAGCATTTACGGGCAGCTGTCCATCCTATGTGTGTGTTTGTGTCTTTTGGTTTATTTGTTCATTAAACTATTATTTATATTGTCAAGCCGGTTCTCGCCTCCTCTTTTCCATTGAACTGCTTTACACTGGTGCCGAAATCCGGGAAGGAGAAGGGATACGTCATAGTGGAGTTCTCGCCGCTACCATCCACCCAATGGAGCAGCCGCGGCCATCTGCCAGGGGACGAAGGAGCCCGGCTGGAAGCGGGAGGAACGGTCGCCAACCGCGAGGGGAGAAGGGGCTTCTAACCGACCACCTGGAGCGGGAGAACCACTGCCAGAGGCGGGGGAGACCCCTTCTGTTCTCCGAGAACGCGGCGGGTTATTGGGGGGTCATCTTGCCGTGGTAGTGGGGGGGTCAGCTTACCCCAGAAGTGAGGGGTCATCTTGCCCCAGTAGTGGGGGGCATCTTGTCCTGGTATTGGGGGGTCATCTTGCTCCGGTAGTGGGGGGTTATCTTGCCCCAGTAGTGGAGGGTCATCTTGCCCCAGTAGTGGGGGGTCATCTTGCCCGTGTAGTGGGGGATCATCTTGCCTTGAAGTGGGTCCAAAATGAACTGGTTGTCTGTATGCCAACAAGGAACACATTTCTCACATTTCTCAGCGCTGCTTAATATATTTGTCAGAAGTTTTATTTGTATTTGATCTCACTACAACAGATATCACACAGAAATGACCCCTCGTGTCTCTCTTGATAACGCACTCAAGCGCCGCTCTCACAGAAATCAGCAACAATAGTGAACTTAATACAGATCTCAGCTTAAAAAATGAATATTCACAGAGGTGCAAACTCACAGAAGTTCAGAACAAACTCTCATCTCAACATATTCTCCATCTCATCTCCAAAAACACACAAAGCGCTTTCTGTCAGTCTTGATTAGCCGTGCGCTCCTTACGCGCATCAGAGAGCCAAAACTAATTCAAGCTAATTTGCATTAAAGCAGCACAGCCAGCGGCCATGTCATAGATGACGTGCGGTAAGGGATTTCCGTGGCGTGTTTTGACAAACGTCACACTCCGTTAGAAGCAGAGCTGTGCTTCAAAATGACATTGTAAAATAACAAAACCAAGTCATGTTTTTCATCAGCTTGATTCTCTTACTGGTCTATTATAGGAAGCCACTCAAGGGCATCATTACAGTGATTTTTACCAACGTTTAAGGGTGTTTTTAGACCCACAGCATTGTACTGCTGAAGCCAAAGCATAAAAAAAGCTTATTTAGGGGGTCTGGGTAGCTTAGCGAGTATTGACGCTAACTAGCACCCCTGGAGTTGCGAGTTCAAATCCAGGGTGTGCTGAGTGACTCCAGCCAGGCCTCCTAAGCAACCAATTTGGCCCGGTTGCTAGGGAGGGTAGAGTCACATGGGGTAACCACCTCGTGGTCGTGATTAGTGGTTCTTGCTCTCAATGGGGCGTGTGGTGAGTTGTGTGTGGATCGTGGAGAGTAGCATGAGCCTCCACATTCTGTGAGTGTCCACGGTGTCATGCACAACGAGTCACGTGATAAGATGTGCGGATTGACGGTCCCAGAAGCGGAGGCAACTGAGACTCGTCCTCCACCATCCGGATTGAGGTGAGTAACCGCGCCACCATGAGGACCTAGGCCCATAATGATAAAGGTGCAGACCTCTGAGCATCCATAAGCTCATCTCATGAGCCCAAAAGTCTTTTTTTGGGGGGTGATGGAATCCAGAAGGGAAGTGCATGGTACCCACAGTGATGGTAAAGTTCTTATATGAGGATTTATGAGTGCTGAAGGTGTGGGGGAATTGTACTTTGTCACTGGCATCATGAATTCACAGATGTTCTGCAAAATCTTTAAAGAGAAGGTGCGACACTCTCGCCCCACCCAGTCTGGCAGTTTATACCATGACAGTATTTCTTATTTACATTTGACTTTAAATGGGCACAAGGAGTGTGTTCAGTAGCACATATTCCATACCATATTTGCATATGGTATCGAAATTGGTATCGAGAACCGAGAAACTAGCATTGGTACTGACTTTGTGACAACACTAGCGGTTACAGACAGCCGCATCGATGTCCTCCAGGGACACATACTGTATGTAGAACAAGAGGACATAAACGCCATAAAACCGCATGACACGGCGAGTCAGACAGAGCCGTCTCACCTACACTGGACCAGCAGTTCTGCCTCATCGCATTAAACTGTGGCATATGTATTTATGACCACTGACTGCATCTCTCGATAAAGTATAGCGCTGTGAAATTTATGAGCACTTACAAAGATTAGTGATGCACATGCGCATGCCGAAATCTCCAATCATGCAGCATCACTTTGCGTACGGGTAAACTGTGAAAAACATTCAGAGAAAATTCACATTCTTAATTCACAGCATGATTAGCTGTTGAGCTGAAGAGCTCTTGAGATGAGTTATGATAATGACAGCGCTGGACTTCAGCGCTTTCACGTTCCCTTTGATTGACAGAAAGACTTCAAAGCACTCATACATGCTAAAATATTGGAGACATTTTTTAATTTGTAATTATCACTTCTGCTTGAGTTAAATTATACCGATTCAATGGAGAGTGCCAACAACATCTATCAAAGTACAGACAGACAGACAGACAGACAGATGGCAAACGTACATACTCTCAGGCCATTTCAAAAGCTCATTATGACCCTGTGCTCGCCCTGATGCCACAATTACTGATGGAGGTGAGAGATTGAAGAGAAACCTCTAACTATTGAGTCGTGACTTCACAAGCAGCTCAGGTATGTGTAATAACTGAATACAGATCGATCAGTCTAGAACTGGATTCAAAGAGAGAGAGAGAATGAGAGGAAATACAAAAGAGTGAAAGAGAGAGAGAACAGAACACACAGCTAGATGCATGCACACACACAGACACCTGCTGGTCCACGCTTATGAGTTTCGAGAGGAATGCACTCATCGGAATGTGAAAGCTGCACTGGACATGATGCACGTCGATATGACACAATGCCCGTGTTTAGTGCCGCTGTGTGACAAATTACAGTCACAATAATTCATCCCAAAACGTGGCATGATGAACTGAACTAAAGCTAACTTTAATCCCCACTTTAGTCTTTTCTCTTGACCATTGATGGCGTCTCATTTCATCACCTCTATTGAATGCCTGTGCTCCTCTTCATCTGGATATTTCAACTGAATATCAACATTTGTGAGATTTATTCCATCCTAAACAGTGTTGAGGTTCAATTATAAAATATTTTTGTGTTCTCTGACATTCTATTATTTTGGATGTTAAAAATTGCTATGTCTATTTGTTAACTTATGGGGTTATTGTTAAATACTTCCATGCATTAAATGTGCATTGCCTCAGGTGGGGGGGACATCTTGCTCCAGTAGTCGGGGTTCATCTTGCCCCAGTAGTGGGGGGTCATTTCGCCACAGTTGTGGGCCATCATCTTGCCCCAGTAGTGGGGGGTCATTTCGCCCCAGTAGTGGGGCATCATCTTGCCCCAGTAGTGGGGGGTTATTTCGCCCCAGTAGTGGGGGGTCATTTTGCCCCAGAAGTGAGGGGTCATCATGCCCCAGTAGTGGGGGTCATCTTGCCCCAGTAGTGGGGAGGTCATCTTGCCCCAGAAGTGGGGGGTCATCTTGCCCCAGTAGTGGGGGTCATCTTGCCCCAGTAGTGGGGGGTCATCTTGCCCCAGAAGTGGGGGTCATCTTGCCCCAGTAGTGGGGAGGTCATCTTGCCCCAGTAGTGGGGAGGTCATCTTGCCCCAGAAGTGGGGGTCATCTTGCCCCAGTAGTGGGGAGGTCATCTTGCCCCAGTAGTGGGGAGGTCATCTTGCCCCAGAAGTGGGGGGTCATCTTGCCCCTTATTCATAATTTTTAGTTAGCAAATGTTTCTATTTATTTCCCTCGATAATATGTAGCACAGATAAATGTAATTAACTTCTTTGAAAGTGTGTTACTGTAATCTGATTACCCAAATTTAAAATGTGTTGATGTTTTTTTAAGGATGAGTTCACGTCACACAACCTGTCCACGTTTGAGCCACAATACTGAGTTTGATTGGACACACGACACTTTGACATTGATGACAAAAGATTTAAGAAGCGTAAGACTACTTAGTAGGTCCTCGTGGTGGTGCGGTTGCTCGCCTCGATCCGTGTGGCGTGGGACAAGTCTCAGCTGCTTCCGCTTCTGAGACCGTCAATCCGCGCATCTTGTCACGTGACTCGTTGTGCATGACACCGCGGAGACTCACAGCATGTGGAGGCTCATGCTACTCTCCACAATCCACACACAACTCACCACACGCCCCATTGAGAGAACCACTAATCACCATCACGAGGAGGTTACCCCATGTGACTCTACCCTCCCTAGCAACCGGGCCAATTTGGTTGCTTAGGAGACCTGACTGATTCAAACTCACGACTCCAGGTGTGATAGTCAGCGTCAATACTCGCCAAGCTACCAAGGCCCCCCTCTTTTCTCTCTTAAAAGGTTATCTCTATATTGCTATGCCAACAATACCTGATTGTTTGGTTAGTTGCATTAATTTGCATTTAGCAGGTTTAAACAGACCTGAGACCCATCAGATGAAAAACACTATACTAACACTTAGCTCCGACGCTATTAAACACAAAACAAACATGTCACCACAAGTAAATCAACAGGTTAGAGAAGGACGCACATTCATACCAACATATCATTTCCAAGGGAACTATGATGCAATTTACAGTGAATGATAAAGCCATTTCGGTAATGCATATGTTCGCCGCACGACTGTGGAAACATTTATTTAAAATCCATATGGCAAACTTTCACTTTCAACAGCCTCGGTGTCTCCTGGGCGGCTAAATGAGACAGTGGCACATCTGTTTCCAATTGAGATGTTTTGAGAAATGAACAATCAGACATAGAATATAATTGATTATTTTTACAGAAACAGCAGGAAACTGCTACAACCTTTTGCATCCATATACAAACAGCCCAGTCTGAGAGCAGTTTAATTAACATGTGCTATAATGCATGTGTCCATCTGTGATTTAAATGGAAAAAATCTGCACATGCAAGATGATATTTTGAGTGCTTAAAAACATGTAAGCATGTGCAAGATGATATTTTTATTGCACAAAATTTTTCTGCATGTGCAAGATGATATTTTTATTGCACCAAAAATTTTCTGCATGCGCAAGATCATATTTTTATTGCGCAAAAACAAATTCTGCATGCGCAAGATGATATTTTTATTGCACAGAACAATTTTCTGCATGCGCAAGGTTATATTTTTATTGCACAAAATTTTTTCTGCATGTGCAAGATGATATTTTTATTGCACAAAATTTTTCTGCATGTGCAAGATGATAATTTTATTGCACAAACATTTTTCTGCATGTGCAAGATGATATTTTGAGTGTGACTGGCAGATCACACTGAACATATCCCCGATAATATCCCATCCCTTAATGAAAATCCAACATTTTAACCCATTCTGCGCAGTCAGTAATAACAACGCATCTCGCATGACGTTATTAAAATATGAATCTATTAACAAAATTACAATGAGCAGAGCTGCTGCTCTTTTCACTTTATGCAACACTAGAGAAAAGCATAGAAAAACAACCTGAACATGTTCGAGTCAGTCTCTGCATTAACCAGCACAAATCAGCAGCTCTAAACAAGTGTGTAGCCAGGAAATTACCTTTGGGTGGGCCTCAAGAAAAATAGATGGGCCAAATTGTTTGCCCAAATTTCCAGAGAAGTTGAAAGGTGGTGCATTCAAACAGTTCTTTCACAGTTTCAGAAAGCATATAATTGAAGTCAACTAATAATCTTTAATCTTCTGGGTGGGCCTGGGTCTAATTTGGGTGGGCCTAGGCCCACCCCGGCCCACCCTTGGCTACGCCACTGGCTCTAAATCAAAGTACCACAGTTTAAAATACCCACATTCAAACCCTTTGACCTGTTTATGGTTTTCTGCAGAACATATTTACTTTCAGAGAATGAGATCCTGAGGAAAATTAAACAAAATAATCCATAAATAACCCTAAAATCTCCTAGCATTTCCTGAGGATGCAAACTAGCAACTTGTTTAAAACAAGGCTCTTCAAACCCTTCACCCTGTCAATGGCTTTCAGCAGCACATATTCACATTAAGGCAGCCTCAGGGAAATACTTTTAATCCTTACATTTTATCAAATCAAGTAGCATTTGCTGAGGTAGTAAACCAGCAGCCAGTTAATTTGCATAACATAACCTCATTACTATGGCGTTACATATGTGCCACAATTCTGCACGCGCAAAATTATATTTATATATATGTGCAAGGTGGAATTTTTAGTGTAGAAAAAGTTATTTTGCATGCGCAAGATGATATTTTGGGAGCAAAAAACATTTTCTGCTTGCACAAGGTGAAATTTTGAGCACATACTTTTTTTTGCACGCGTAAAACGAGATATAGAGCGCTCCAAAACATTTCTGCATGCGCAAGATGATATTTTGAGAACAAAAAAATCATTCTGCATGCACAATATGAAATTGAGCACACAAAAAGTTATTTTGCTTGCACAAGATGAAATTTTGAGTGCACATGTTTTTTTGCAAGCGTAAAACGATATTTAGAGCACTCAAAAATTATTCTGCATGCACAAGATGATATTTTGAGAGCAAACAAATTTATTCTGGATGAACAAGATGAAATTGAGCACACAAAATGTTATTCTGCATGTGCAAGATGAAATTTTGAGCGTACAATTTGTTTGCATGCGTAAAACGATATTTAGAGCACTCAAAAATTGTCTGCAGGCGCAAGATGATATTTTGAGTGGAAAAAAAAATTCTGCACGCAAAAGATGACATTTTAAGCGCACAATAATTTTTTTGCACGTGTAAAACGATATTTAGAGCGCTCAAAAAATGCTCTGCATGCGCAAGATGATATTTTGAGCGCACACAAGTTATTTTGCACGCACTTGAACTCTTTAGCATCTTCATGCAAATATAAATTCATTTTGAGAATGTGAATCAATTTGCGCTTGAATAAAGTTTATTTCAATATGAATTTGCACAGAACTCTTATTCACTCAATATTTTGATATATTGATATTTTTCGCATGCTCAAAATATCATCTTGCGCACGCGGAACATATTTTGTGCGCTCAATATATAATTTTGTGCGTGCAGAATTGCGGCACAATAATAAAAACCCCTCAGCCTGTCCAATGCTATCTGCAGCACGTTAGAGAAGATGATGCTGAGGTAAAATTGCATGTATTTGTACAATTAAACTCAGCAGTAACCAGTAATAACCTCATGCAAACCATTCAACCTGTTAGTGGCTCTCTGCAGCACATTCAGCTTTAGAGAAGTGGATTTCCCGGAGAGAAATTCAACTTATTAATCCTCAAAGTGTCCGAAATCAGACAGATTTAAACCAGTAAGCAGTTAACCAGACAAGAGAGTGTAGAAACGGACTTACCGTGTGTTGTGGAGAAACAGGTGAGAATATAGAGCCCAATGATGAGAGGAATATCTCCAGTGACGCAGCCCATCATTATCAATATCACCGCAAAATCCCGTTATTAGTCAATCAATCAATCAATCCGCTCCGGGTGAATGGGAAAGATCATCAGAAATCAGCGCGAGCGTTATAAAGCCCTTAGAATGACTCGGAGCCGTTAAACAGCAGCGCGAGTCTCCATCCCTGTTCCCGCGGATGTTCTTCTGATTGACTAAACGCGCCGCACGCTCTCTCGCTCACTGTGCGCGCTGCGGATTCTGGCAACGCGAATTCATTGATCCGGAGAGGACGGAATGAAAACCAGGGACGGGTTGTGTTCGGATCCGGATCTCAATCAGTATGGAGTTATATTTGTGCCACATTTCTGCGTGCACAAAATTATATTTTGAGTGCACAAAAATATTTTGCACGCGCAAGATGATATTTTGAGCATGCAAAAGGTATTTTTGCACGCAGACTGGGAAGGAGGAGAAAGCAAAATGTAAGAATTCTGAGCAGATTCATATTGAAATAAACTTTATTCAAGAGAAAAAAATATTTTCTTTTGCATTGCTTTACAAAACTGAGTTCAAGTGCATGCAAAATAACTTATTGTTTGCTCAAAATATCATCTGGCGCATGCAGAAAACATTTTAAATCGCTCAAAATATCATATTGCATGTGCAATATAACTTTTGTGTGCTCAATTTCATCTGGCGCATGCAGAACATTTCTTTTGCACTCAAAATATCACCTTGTGCGTGTAATATAACTTTTTGGGCACACAAAATATCATCTTGCATGTGCATAACTTTTTTTGTGCGCTCAAAATATCATCTTCTGCATGCAGAATATTTTTTTGCACTAAAAATATCATCTTGCACATGCAGAAAATGTTTTGCATGCTCAAAATATCATCTCGTGCATGCAGAATATTTTTTTTTTGCACTGAAAATGTCATCTTGCACATGCAGAACTTTTTTGTGCGCTCAAAATATAATTTTGCGCGTGCAGAATTTTGGCACATGTATGACTCCATAAATCAGAAGGTTGACAATGAGAGAGCGCGCGTGCCATCTGCGGTCACAACAGAGCTAGACACTAGAGAGCAACAGTGCGGCGCGTTTGCAAACCTCGATTTGACTCATTTTATGCTTAATATTAAAACATTTGATCAGAAATTGTAAAACCAGAATTGTTCTTCAACGACAACAGTGCAGCTTGATAGTCGCGAGACTCTGTAGAATCAGTATTTTAGTCATTATTTCTAGTAAACATACTTATAAACTAAAATTCAAGACACATTCTATAAAAACAAGTCTCAATAGCTTCTGTAATTTTGCAGAAATTTTGCACAAAAAAAAGTTTAGAATTTTTTAGTAGTGTTTTAGATTGTTTTGAGAACGCTTGTTTATGGATATAAAACCTGAAAAAACCCTTTAAAGGGACAGTTCATGCAAAAATGAAAATTCTCTCATCATTTATCCACCCTCATGCCAATTTCAGATGTGTGACTTTCTTTCTTCTGCAGAACACAAACAAATATTTTTAGAAGAATATTTCAGCTCTGTAGGTCCTTACAATGCAAGTGAATGGTGACTAAAACATAAAGCACATAAAGGCAGCATAAAAGTAATACTTTGCTGGGTTAGAACAGGGCAAAATTCTCCCTTTTCACTATAAGTCTTGACATCAACAGCAGAGCCATATAGAGAGAGAGAGTTGCAACAACTCCATTGACTCCAATGGAACGTTTTTTTTTTGTACAGCAATGGCGGCTCGTGGAGCCTCTCAATAGTTCCCAGAAGTAGCAGCAAACACATGCCGCGCCGTAGAGAAGAAGCAGAACAAACCGTTTGCGACGCACTTTTAAAAGGTGAGACGTTTAAAGAATAATATTATCTTATTCTGTATATTATCAGTACATCTAAATAAAAATAACTTGTAAATTAAAACCTTATAGTTGAGTATTACTCATTAAATTAGGAGATAAGGGATGTTATCGGATAACTAACAGATTAGGCAAGGATTGGAGCTGGATAAAGTTAACGAACACCCTATTAATTGTAAAATCTGAATTTTCAGCCTCATTACTTTTGAACGGCAGTTTATATACGAGTATGCTTAAGTTGTTTTAAAGCTGAAGATATTGTGTATATGAATAAGTATTGTAAGAATTATACATTAGATATATAATATTTATAATACATAAATAATTATATTACTATATATAGAATTGTAAGAATTGTAAACAATAAGCTTCATTTCACTAAATTGTACATTTACGTAACTGCTGCTAATAGTTAATAGTTCATTGACCCATTGTGCGGTGCGAGCTGGAAATCACCTGTCACCAGCCTGTCTCTGTACTATCTGAAAAGTCATAAATATGACATTAGTTACCATGAGATTAGTGAAAACAATGAACATGAGGTAACATAAAAAGGCAACAGAAACCCTAGCCTGAAATAAGTTGAGGCAAATAACGGTAAGCGAACACTAATCCTCAAATATTCGCTGATTTGATCTTTAAAAAACAACATCGCTGTAACAACATACTCATGCTACATACATATGTCAGTGTGTTACATAAATATATAAAATAAATGCATTTATTGACTACTAATGACCAGAAATCGCAGTTCTGTCACTCTACTCTAACAGTTTGAAATGCCCGCTAAAGCACTTCCTGGAACTATCTGAAGTCTACGTGAATCACGTGACGATCGAGCATTTAGAACTTCCGTTGTCGCAACTCTCTCTCTCTATAAGGCTCTGGTTCAACAGTTTCCTTGGCGATCATGATGTCAAGCAAGATTATACTTCCTAACGGTATCTAGCGCACAAGAACTAGGAAGTGTAATCAAACATGATCGTGCCTAGAGACTACAATGTCAAGATGTACAGTGAAAATGAGGTACAGTTTGTAGACTGACAAACAAAACAAAACAAGCGTATCTACAATAATAACCAAAGAGGACCCACGTTGGGGAAATGTTTTGTGTTTGCTGGACATAAGTTTCTTAAATATCAGAAACTGTTATTAATCATACAGGTTTGATTATTTTATATTAAATAGAGAAGAATGGGTCTGAAGTCCATCAGTGTTTCCAGCTTGTGCTTGTGGTGACTAATTCACATTTCACAGAACCAGTTTATTTATACAGTCTCTCTCCTTTAATGACAAGCTCCTCTCTCTCCCACATGCACCCAATTATACCAGTGTTACCACAGACCCCCCCCCAACACACATACACTCTCTCTCTCTCTCTCACACACACACACACACACATACATAAACTCTCTCACGCACACTCTCTCTCTCTCTCTCTCTCTCTCTCTCTCACACACACACACACACACTCTCGCTGTCACACACATACACACTCTCTCTCTCTCTCACACACATATACACACTCTCTCTCTCTCACACACACACACACACACACATACATAAACTCTCTCACGCACACTCTCTCTCTCTCTCTCTCTCTCTCTCTCTCACACACACACACACACTCTCGCTGTCACAAACACACTCTCTCTCTCTCTCTCTCTCACACACACACACACACACACACACACTCTCTCTCTCTCTCACACACACACACACACACACAAACTCTCGCTGTCACACACATACACACTCTCTCTCTCTCTCACACACATATACACACTCTCTCTCTCACACGCATACTCTCTCTCAATTTTCAATTTCACACACATATACACTCTCTCTCTCTCTCACACACATATACACACTCTCTCTCTCTCTCACACGCATACTCTCTCTCAATTTTCAATTTCACACACATATACACTCTCACACACACACACACACGCTCTCTCTCTCACACACACTGTGTGTGTGAGTGTGTGAGTGTGTGTGTGTGTGTGTGTGTGTGTGTGTGTGTGTGTGTGTGTGTGTGAGCGTGTATTCATCACTTTGTGGGGACCAAATGTCCCCATAAGGATAGTAAAACACGAAATTTGTGACAATGTGTGGACATTTGTTGGGTTTAGGGGTTGAGTTGGGTTTTGGGGTTGTGTTGGGTTTAGGGGTGGTGTTGGGTTTAGGGGATGTGTTGGGTTTAGGGGTGCGTTGGGTTTAGGGGGTGCGTTGGGTTTAGGGATTGTGTTGGGTTTAGGGGGTGCGTTGGGTTTAGGGATTGTGTTGGGTTTAGGGGTTGAGTTGGGTTTTGGGGTTGTGTTGGGTTTAGGGGATGTGTTGGGTTTAGGGGTTGTGTTGGGTTTAGGGGATGTGTTGGGTTTAGGGGGTGCGTTGGGTTTAGGGGATGTGTTGGGTTTAGGGGTGCGTTGGGTTTAGGGGTTGTGCTGGGTTTAGGGATGTGTTGGGTTTAGGGATTGTGTTGGGTTTAGGGGGTGCGTTGGGTTTAGGGATTGTGTTGGGTTTAGGGGTTGAGTTGGGTTTAGGGGTTGTGTTGGGTTTAGGGATGTGTTGGGTTTAGGGGTTGTGTTGGGTTTAGGGGATGTGTTGGGTTTAGGGGGTGTGTTGGGTTTAGGGATGTGTTGGGTTTAGGGGTGTGTTGGGTTTAGGGATTGTGTTGGGTTTAGGGGTGTGTTGGGTTTAGGGATTGTGTTGGGTTTAGGGGATGTGTTGGGTTTAGGGGATGTGTTGGGTTTAGGGGTGTGTTGGGTTTAGGGGATGTGTTGGGTTTAGGGATTGTGTTGGGTTTAGGGGATGTGTTGGGTTTAGGGGTGTGTTGGGTTTAGGGGATGTGTTGGGTTTAGGGATGTGTTGGGTTTAGGGGGTGTGTTGGGTTTAGGGGATGTGTTGGGTTTAGGGATGTGTTGGGTTTAGGGGTTGTGTTGGGTTTAGGGATTGTGTTGGGTTTAGGGATGTGTTGGGTTTAGGGGATGTGTTGGGTTTAGGGATTGTGTTGGGTTTAGGGATGTGTTGGGTTTAGGGGTTGTGTTGGGTTTAGGGGATGTGTTGGGTTTAGGGATTGTGCTGGGTTTAGGGGTTGTGTTGGGTTTAGGGACTGTGTTGGGTTTAGGGGCTGTGTTGGGTTTAGGGACTGTGCTGGGTTTAGGGATGTGTTGGGTTTAGGGGTGTGCTGGGTTTAGGGACTGTGTTGGGTTTAGGGGCTGTGTTGGGCTTAGGGATTGTGTTGGGTTTAGGGATGTGCTGGGCTTAGGGATGTGTTGGGTTTAGGGACTGTGTTGGGCTTAGGGACTGTGTTGGGTTTAGGGACTGTGTTGGGTTTAGGGGCTGTGTT
This sequence comes from Xyrauchen texanus, assembly GCF_025860055.1. NCBI lineage: Eukaryota > Metazoa > Chordata > Actinopteri > Cypriniformes > Catostomidae > Xyrauchen > Xyrauchen texanus. The sequence goes on along the minus strand of NC_068279.1, from coordinate 2,303,681 downwards.
GGGTTTAGGGATGTGCTGGGCTTAGGGGCTGTGTTGGGTTTAGGGACTGTGTTGGGTTTAGGGGCTGTGTTGGGTTTAGGGGTGTGTTGGGTTTAGGGATTGTGTTGGGTTTAGGGGTGTGTTGGGTTTAGGGACTGTGTTGGGTTTAGGGGTGTGTTGGGTTTAGGGGTTGTGTTGGGTTTAGGGATGTGTTGGGTTTAGGGATTGTGTTGGGTTTAGGGGCTGTGTTGGGTTTAGGGGATGTGTTGGGTTTAGGGGATGTGCTGGGTTTAGGGGTGTGTTGGGTTTAGGGCTGTGTTGGGTTTAGGGGTTGTGTTGGGTTTAGGGGTTGTGTTGGGTTTAGGGGCTGTGTTGGGTTTAGGGACTGTGTTGGGTTTAGGGGCTGTGTTGGGTTTAGGGGCTGTGTTGGGTTTAGGGGTTGTGCTGGGTTTAGGGGTGTGCTGGGTTTAGGGGCTGTGTTGGGTTTAGGGGCTGTGCTGGGTTTAGGGACTGTGTTGGGCTTAGGGGCTGTGTTGGGTTTAGGGATGTGTTGGGTTTAGGGGCTGTGTTGGGCTTAGGGCTGTGTTGGGTTTAGGGGCTGTGTTGGGCTTTAGGGGCTGTGTTGGGTTTAGGGACTGTGTTGGGTTTAGGGGCTGTGTTGGGTTTAGGGGTTGTGTTGGGTTTAGGGATGTGTTGGGTTTAGGGATTGTGTTGGGTTTAGGGGATGTGTTGGGTTTAGGGATGTGTTGGGTTTAGGGATGTGTTGGGTTTAGGGATTGTGTTGGGTTTAGGGGTTGTGTTGGGTTTAGGGGCTGTGCTGGGTTTAGGGATGTGTTGGGTTTAGGGACTGTGCTGGGCTTAGGGACTGTGCTGGGTTTAGGGATGTGTTGGGCTTAGGGATGTGTTGGGTTTAGGGACTGTGCTGGGTTTAGGGATTGTGTTGGGTTTAGGGATGTGCTGGGCTTAGGGGCTGTGTTGGGTTTAGGGATGTGCTGGGTTTAGGGATTGTGTTGGGTTTAGGGGATGTGTTGGGTTTAGGGATGTGCTGGGTTTAGGGACTGTGTTGGGTTTAGGGGATGTGCTGGGTTTAGGGGATGTGTTGGGTTTAGGGGCTGTGTTGGGTTTAGGGACTGTGTTGGGTTTAGGGATTGTGTTGGGTTTAGGGGTTGTGTTGGGTTTAGGGGATGTGTTGGGTTTAGGGGTTGTGTTGGGTTTAGGGGATGTGCTGGGTTTAGGGATGTGTTGGGTTTAGGGGATGTGTTGGGTTTAGGGGTTGTGTTGGGTTTAGGGGTTGTGTTGGGTTTAGGGATGTGTTGGGTTTAGGGGCTGTGTTGGGTTTAGGGATGTGTTGGGTTTAGGGATTGTGTTGGGTTTAGGGGATGTGTTGGGTTTAGGGGCTGTGTTGGGTTTAGGGGCTGTGTTGGGTTTAGGGATTGTGTTGGGTTTAGGGATGTGTTGGGTTTAGGGGCTGTGTTGGGTTTAGGGGTGTGTTGGGTTTAGGGATGTGTTGGGTTTAGGGACTGTGTTGGGTTTAGGGGCTGTGTTGGGTTTAGGGGCTGTGTTGGGTTTAGGGGTTGTGTTGGGCTTAGGGGCTGTGTTGGGCTTAGGGATTGTGTTGGGTTTAGGGGCTGTGTTGGGCTTAGGGGCTGTGTTGGGTTTAGGGGCTGTGTTGGGCTTAGGGGCTGTGTTGGGTTTAGGGGCTGTGTTGGGTTTAGGGGCTGTGTTGGGTTTAGGGGTTGTGTTGGGTTTAGGGGCTGTGTTGGGCTTAGGGGTTGTGTTGGGTTTAGGGGCTGTGTTGGGTTTAGGGGCTGTGTTGGGTTTAGGGGTCTGTGTTGGGTTTAGGGGCTGTGTTGGGCTTTAGGGGCTGTGTTGGGTTTAGGGGCTGTGTTGGGCTTTAGGGGCTGTGTTGGGTTTAGGGGCTGTGTTGGGCTTTAGGGGTTGTGTTGGGCTTTAGGGGCTGTGTTGGGCTTTGGGGTTGTGTTGGGTTTAGGGGCTGTGTTGGGCTTTGGGGTTGTGTTGGGTTTAGGGGCTGTGTTGGGCTCTTGGAGGTTGTGTTGGGTTTAGGGGTGTGTTGGGTTTAGGGGCTGTGTTGGGTTTTGGGGGTCTGTGTTGGGTTTAGGGGTTGTGTTGGGTTTTGGGGGTTGTGTTGGGTTTAGGGGCTGTGTTGGGTTTTGGGGTTGTGTTGGGTTTAGGGGCTGTGTTGGGTTTTGGGGTTGTGTTGGGTTTAGGGGCTGTGTTGGGTTTTGAGGTTGTGTTGGGTTTAGGGGCTGTGTTGGGTTTTGAGGTTGTGTTGGGTTTAGGGGTTGTGTTGGGTTTTGAGGTTGTGTTGGGTTTAGGGGCTGTGTTGGGTTTAGGGATTGTGTTGGGATTAGGGGTTGTGATGGGTTTAGGGGTTGTGATGGGTTTAGGGGCTCATCGACTCTACTTCGACTATGTATGTAGCACTTCATATAAAGAGACAATTTTCGTTATTTTTGGCAAAAGTGTTCAAGAGTTATAAGCCAAAGAAATCTGTTTTTTGCTATCTCCTGACCAGTTGGGGGCAGTTCACCAAAACACTGTAGGTAAACTCAGGGTCTTATGGTGATGACACGTACCAAGTTTCGTCCCAATCTCTCAAAGCGTTGCTGAGATACAACCTCAAGTTCAATTTTGCATGTTGTTCGTTGAACTCGTTGAAGCACGATTCGAATATGGTATGGTTTATCACTGGGGTTATAAATACAATTATTATATAATTATTAAATAATTTTTTTTTATATATATATACAATTTACAATTACACTGACTAAGACTTAATAGATATTACAGTTTCATTTTCTGTTAATGCATGATTGCCTGTAAAGCTGCTTTGAATCGATGTGTGTTTTTGAAAAGTGCTATACAAATAAAAATGACTTGACTTGAGATAATAATAGAGCTCAGAGAGAGGGAGAGAGAGAGAAGGGAAGAGAAAAGCCAATGCAGATGAGTCGTTCTAATGAGCTGTTTATCACATCATGAATTAGCATACCATTCAACAGTAAATTACATCCATGTGCTCTTCAGTCTGACAGTAAACAAACTTTCACCCATCCAGAGGAGGAGAGGTTTCACCCTCTTGACACAGATTCATATTTGTTCTTGAATGGGGATCTAAGAACCTTGTGTGTATGTGTATATATATACACTCACCTAAAGGATTATTAGGAATACCATACTAATACTGTGTTTGACCCCCTTTCGCCTTCAGAACTGCCTTAATTCTACGTGGCATTGATTCAACAAGGTGCTGAAAGCATTCTTTAGAAATGTTGGCCCATATTGATAGGATAGCATCTTGCAGTTGATGGAGATTTGTGGGATGCACATCCAGGGCACGAAGCTCCCGTTCCACCACATCCCAAAGATGCTCTATTGGGTTGAGATCTGGTGACTGTGGGGACCATTTTAGTACAGTGAACTCATTGTCATGTTCAAGAAACCAATTTGAAATGATTCGAGCTTTGTGACATGGTGCATTATCCTGCTGGAAGTAGCCATCAGAGGATGGGTACATGGTGGCCATAAAGGGATGGACATGGTCAGAAACAATGCTCAGGTAGGCCGTGGCATTTAAACGATGCCCAATTGGCACTAAGGGGCCTAAAGTGTGCCAAGAAAACATCCCCACACCATTACACCACCACCACCAGCCTGCACAGTGGTAACAAGGCATGATGGATCCATGTTCTCATTCTGTTTACGCCAAATTCTGACTCGACCATCTGAATGTCTCAACAGAAATCGAGACTCATCAGACCAGGCAACATTTTTCCAGTCTTCAACTGTCCAATTTTGGTGAGCTCTTGCAAATTGTAGCCTCTTTTTCCTATTTGTAGTGGAGATGAGTGGTACCCGGTGGGATCTTCTGCTGTTGTAGCCCATCCGCCTCAAGGTTGTGCGTGTTGTGGCTTCACAAATGCTTTGCTGCATACCTCGGTTGTAACGAGTGGTTATTTCAGGCAAAGTTGCTCTTCTATCAGCTTGAATCAGTCGGCCCATTCTCCTCTGACCTCTAGCATTAACAAGGCATTTTCGCCCACAGGACTGCCGCATACTGGATGTTTTTCCCTTTTCACACCATTCTTTGTAAACCCTAGAAATGGTTGTGCGTGAAAATCCCAGTAACTGAGCAGATTGTGAAATACTCAGACCGGCCCGTCTGGCACCAACAACCATGCCACGCTCAAAATTGCTTAAATCACCTTTCTTTCCCATTCTGACATTCAGTTTGGAGTTCAGGAGATTGTCTTGACCAGGACCACACCCCTAAATGCATTGAAGCAACTGCCATGTGAAAAACTAATTCATGCGTTCATGACCTCAAGACTAGATTATTGTAATGCATTACTGGGAGGATGTCCAGCAAGATCAATAAATAAACTTCAATTGGTTCAAAATGCAGCAGCCAGAGTGCTGACGAGAACCAAGAAATATGATCATATTAGCCCCATTTTATCATCGCTACATTGGCTACCTGTTAAATTTCGTATTGATTTTAAAATTCTGTTATCTACGTACAAAGCTTTGAATGGTCTAGCCCCACAGTACTTAAGTGATCTTCTAACACGCTATATTCCAACATGTTCATTAAGATCGCAAAATTCTGGCCTATTAATAGTTCCTAGAATATCAAAATCCACAAAAGGAGGAAGATCCTTTTCATATTTGGCTCCTAAACTATGGAATAATCTCCCAAACACTGTTCGAGATGCAGACACACTCTCTCAGTTTAAGTCTAGACTAAAGACTCATCTATTTAGCCAGGCATACACCTAATTTATCCCACACTTAGGCTGCTTTAGTTGAGTCTGCCGGAACTAGAAACACTGAGCATGATCTCAAACTCTGCAATAAATTGAATGGCATCTACGCTTACATCTTTTTATTTGTTTCCCTGTCTCAACCTCGGGACTCCTATCCTGAGGTCACCAGAACCGGCTGGATCCAGCACCATTCCTGCTTCATGTTGGACTCCACTGCTACATGTCGCTGAATGATGATGACTAAATGCGGTCGATTGATGGACTACGATCGTGAAATGGAATGCATAGACTAACTATTGCCCACAAAAGCCTTCGTCGGCCAATTGACAGGAACACTTGCATCTATGTGAACCTCTACAATTAATCTAGATGGACTTCAAAGACTTTGGTCATTAATCTTACAGTTCAAACACAATCGATGTTTAATCACTGACCCTTAACACTTAGTTTAATAATTTTAAAACATGATTTTACCTATACATAATTAATATTTACATTACATTCATAATGTTAGCCAGAGGGGAACTGGCCCCCACAGTGAGTCTGGTTTCTCCCAAGGTTATTTTTCTCCATTAATCTACATCTTATGGAGTTTTGTGTTCCTTGCCACAGTCGCCTACGGCTTGCTCACTGGGGTTATTAACTCTTTCCCCGCCAGCGTTTTAAAAAAAAAAAGTTGCCAGCCACCGCCAGGGTTTTTGACGATTTTCGCAAAACTATCTACATTTTGAGCTACATTCTCAAAACCCCACTTACGTTTAAGACGATCGCAGTCTGTTTCTTTGATCAAAGAGTTGCGTACTCTTTCAAAACATGCGTCATGGTCTTTCTTACCAGTATTCCACCTAAAACACGGATACCAGGAAAATTCCGTGTTTGGCGGAAGCTTTTTCATAAACCCCGGAAAATTCCGTGTTTGGAAGGGAAAGAGTTAATATAATTATCATTTACTTATTTTTAAACCATTAAAATCAAATTTTGTCTAAATTACACAATGATGATTAATCGACTTTATGGACGTTGCAGTTTTTGTCGTCTGTTAATGCTGATGTTCTGTGAAGCTGCTTTGAAACGATGTGTGTTGTGAAAGGCGCTATACAAATAAAATTGAATTGAATTGAATTGAATTGATTGGTTGATTAGATAATTGCATTAATGAGAAATTGAACAGGTGTTCCTAATAATCCTTTAGATGAGTCTATATATATATATATATATATATATATATATATATATATATATATATATATATATATATATATACACTGAACTATATAGTCATATATATATATATATATACTGTATATACTGACTATATATATATATATATATATATATATATATATATATATATATATATCATACATATATATGAATATATATATTCATATACATATAGGACAGAGACAGAAATGCAACTTTTGGATCAGACCCAAGGTGTGCCGGTTTTTAAAATGTTTTCTCCTGCTCATGTTAGCGCATGTAATACAGTGATACCGTGAGACTTTTCAGCACGAGACTGAATTTGCACAGGGTTTACAGATGATTTGACTATATTAAACTGTATGTAATGCTGAATATAATGTATAATAATGATAAGGGTCATCATTTGAAAGTCATCCTGATAATGCCACATTTAATGTCTGATTTCACTAGTAAATTTATACTATGGCAAACATTATTTTACTGGATAAGCATACACATTGTTTGGATAAGAATAGTTTAGAAACATGCAATCGGTAAAAATACTATTTTCAAAACTACAATATTAAAGTATTTAAATGTATGTAATCAGTGACAGTGTACAAGCATCTGTATTTAACATAATTATGTGTTTTTCAGCTTACATTCTTGTGTCACTATTACCATCTGCTGGGCTGATTTTTTGTCCCACTCCATGCCCTATGGATCATTTTACTCTTTAATGATGATGTCCTGAAAATAATAATAAATATCCTAATAATAATAATAAATATAGCTGCAAGCAGCAATATTTTGGGGTCAAGCCATATTCTCAGCACCATGAGCAGCAAAAGAAGCTTTGTGACATGTTTTTGGTTAGAGTCCATTGAACAGTGTATGATGAGTTAGAAAAGTAATGTTTCAATCATAAAAAAAAACATTTATTTTAAAATAACAAAAAATAGCTAGTTCGTTTTGTCTACTATGTGGCAGTGTTCTGAAACTGCTGAGGTAGTTTCTGGGCATGATGGTTATTATGCATTAAAGCATTCAAGAGTTATAAGCCAAAATAGCTATTTTTCTATCTCCTGACCAGTAGGGGGCAGTACACCAAAATTCTGCAGGTAACCTCAGGGACTAATGGTGATGACAGTTCTATTAGTGGTGATGAAGTTTCGTCCCAATCCCTCAAAGCGTTGAGGAGATGTAGCCTCAAGTTTAATTTTGCACATTCTTTGGCAAATTCGCTGAAGCGCTATTCGAAAACGGTATGGTTTATCAAAATTATGTGAATATCTTTTGTCGTGAGTGCCTCTTAAGTTTGTCCAATTTTCATGCAAATCGGACAAACGGCCTAGGACGAGATTGAAAATTATTTCATATGGTGCAATCGAATCATCTTGAGCCAAGGAATCAGAAGAAAAAATAATGTAGTTTCTAGGATTCACGGTTCTAAAGTTATTAACATAAACATTAGTGCAAATTTGGGCAGTTGGTGGAGCTAGAGGATTTGAGGTAGAGACGCCAAATTTACTGTGTTAACAGATCAGATTGTCCCCTATCCATGTGCCAATGGGCTGCCATAGACTCAACAGCGGAATAATAATAATAATAATAATAATAATAATAATAATAATAATAATAGGAACACTAACGAATACAATAGGGGTCTTTGCCCCTTCGGGGCTTGAACACTAATAAATTAAAACTTAACTTTTCAAGATTCAGGCTTGGTTCAAAGTTTTGTGAGAGTATAGAATCATGAATTCAGTTATGTTAATCGAGCCAAATCCTTGCACCCTTTATCAAATGAGCTTTTTAAAAAAATCCTATTTTAATAAAATACAGGACATAACTTAATCATAGAAATAATAAAAATTAATCGGTTATCAAAATAATAGTTAGTTCCAGTCCTAATATATATATATATATATATATATATATATATATATATATATATATATATATATATATATATACCCCTATATGCATTTTGCTCCACTGCTGAATTATGAGCACCACTGTTTTCACGTTCTTTTAATATTCTTGACGCAACATAACGCTTGCCAGCCCCAGTCATCTGTGCGCTTTGTACATTGCGAAAGAGACGCCACCACATACACACACACACACAAATACACACACTTACCCACAGTGACGTCACCGCATAACAAGATTTGTGAAACTCACTTCATTTCAAGTGGCCCGCGAGCTCATTTCTGAAGCAGAGAATCGCAACATTTCACTGAACAATCAGTTAGCACTTTCCTCCTGATTATAAATGAGCCTTCCCCCGTCATCTGTATGTTTGGGAGCACATTTTGCATGCTTCAAAACTGTAATGAAACAGCACTACATGGGTCAATTACATACATGGCTTAATCATAGCAGCACGAGGGGCAGAGCAGGTGCAGTAATTCGCTGACTGGTCTAAACCGCACAGACTCTTTTAGATGCATGGCGGGGATTGTGAAACTCATCTGAATGCGGTACAGTATTGTCTGTTGCAAAACTCTTACGTCTCGGTGATGAAACTAGTTTTAAAACAAACAGCCCTGACAAAGAAAACATCAATTAGAAGGCGTTTCAAATCACAGATCACAGCGCTTACAAAAATGTACCATGGATTTACTGTAGTAACAAGATGTGGATTTAGACTGCTGTTTTTTCATTACAAATATGCCATAGTTCTTTATATAGACACCATAGTTACTAACCATGGTAGTGAGGAGCCATGCATGGTTTCATACTGTTACCTTGAACTATTACAAATATCATTGTTAAAACTATGGGTACTATGGAAGAACTATGGTGCATCTTCATAATTATGGAGCTCACATATGACTCATGTGATATATTTCATCGTTTCTAAATTCATATGAATGTTTTGTGTGGGTAACAGACCTACAGACTGAAACTGCACCTTGTCAGCCACTGACTGTCTTTAAGTTTTATTCCTGCAGGGGGCGCTTGACGCTTGAACACCGAATCCTCCATTAATCCACATTTAAATCTACGAACGGTCCATTTGGAGACATTTTAAACACTGGATAGTTATTTATTTATTTTTTTAAGTGTCTGTCCATTCCTTTATTATTTCTGCAGATATCAAATTTGCCTGGGAGCAGTTGTTAATCTCTCATGTCCTCACGTGGACGGAGGAACTGATCCAAAATAAGCCTTTTTGTGGCCTCTTTCTTCAGGTAGCTGATGAAGTCACTAATATCACAACCACCCTCATATCTGCATGGCTGGTCTTTTTGTCCAGAGGGTATAAAGTAAATGGTTGGAAACCATCATAATTTGGAGGGACATCATTCACAGTGGCATCCATTTTGCCAATGATAATGTCCAGGACCCCAAAGAGCTTTTATCCAAGCTTCTTGTACTTGGGCTTCGGGTTCTTGCAATGGCCGCACCAGGGAGTGTACAATTCAACCAATACCTCCTTCTCTGGATCATTCACAATCACCTCAAATGTGTCAGCCACCACGACCTTGATGGGGCCATTGATGGACTCTGGAACTGGCTCTTGTGGGGATAACATACCCCCCCTTCACAGCACTGGGGGTGGGACGTGTGCACCCCCATCTCTCCCAATTCTACGCCAGTGTATGTAACTGATATCTGCACTGATGTCGGATGTCACTCTGCTCAATTATACAAGTTTCAGTTTAAATACGACACAATTCAGTGCAACATATAGACAAGAAACATTTAATACCTGAATACTAAATGACATTCTGAAGTTCTCTTCTGTCAATGTATTTAATTACTCCTATTGTGCCACTAATTATGCTGCGTTCCACTCTGGACTAATCTGATTCATTTCTCACAGGAACTCTCTCCGCTAGATTAGTTATTTCCTAACGTCATTAGCATTGCTGAGTGCAAATTTCATCCAAATGAAAAGAAAGACGAACATGCGATTAATCTCCGAACGCCTATTACCTCTGGATTCATCCTGAAGGGATCAAGAGAGGGTGGATATGCGGGGAGCTCCATTATTTGAAGGGGGTTCATTCTGTATGTTTGATTTACAAGCTGCTGTGCCACTTTTGTGAACACCTGTGTCTCGTGGCCACAAATAATTACTTCACTTGCTCCCCTAATGATGGTGGTCATTTACTCCTCCTCTCTTCACTTGGGCAGCTGGTGCTTTGATGAACCGATGGGGTCCTCCAGAATCCCACAGACTTGCTCTGGGCCTCCCCTGTTGTCATGGTGACACCCCAAGCCAGAGTCAGAGTCACAGACAGCCCATAATCAACAGTTGGGGAGGGAGTCGAGGTCCGATCTCTGCCAACAGACACAATCAACACAAAGACACGACAGCCCATTCTGTCACAATAATAGAATGTCTTTGGGGGATAGTCCCGCCCCCAACACTTAGATAGTCCCGCCCCCAACTCATGCCATTGTATGAGTCAATGTTGTTGTATCTGGCTGGAAGGGTCGCTCACAACAAAGAGGGGAAATTTTATAGTGCCACAGGGACACAGTGTTTACAGTTTGAGAAAATCAACCGACAAATGATTTACTTATAGCTATCTATGCATATGTATGCATATTAAGTTGGGATAGGAAAAAGTATTTTAATATGAAAAAGGTTACACACTTAAGCTTTAACTTTTCACATTTTTCTGATCTGATTTTGACATCTATTATCAGAAAATTACATGTATTTACACTTTTTCTGTGCTTCTTTTCCATTTATAGTTGCATGTCCTGTCAAAATATCTTTTGCTGCAGTTTCCCAGTGACATATCCACCAGGGGGCGCCAAAAGCGAATTAAATGATGCAGTAATCAGACAAGGTTTTTAAGGTGAATATTAGATGGAGGTTTTCATGAGTAAAACCCTCTAACCTAAAACTTTAACCTAAACCTGACTGATAGAGTCCCAAAACACGTAAATGTAAAATGAAAAGCATGATTCCTGAAGTAACCACGTCATTTCGTGTTGCTTCAGTGGCACTTTCGTCTCACGTCTCAGCTTGCATGTTTAACTGGGCTCCAAACGTGGTCTTCTGAGTCTGAAGTCCAACACTATCAGGTGAGCTACCCCAAAAGCTAATCACATTGGAATAAGTGTTTAAATGTAATACAAGCATTAAAATTTATAGTTTTTCAAATGATGTGCTATAGTAAAAGAGTTTTGCTATCATAACATGCTAACATCTATTAGACATTTCTTCTCGGATGTCAATAAGACTGGGGTATACGGGAAAGGAGGCGGCGAGAGCCCTCGGGCATGATGTACCCCCCTCCCCTCTCCGTTCCTTGCGCCCCATCTGCCAGTGGGTCATCCCTGCCTTCCTCGACCTGGGAGGAGGTAGGAAGGTAAAAAAAACAACAAAATAGGCGAGGGATAAAGGCCAACACGGAGCGACAGAGTGAGAGAGAGAGAGAAAAAAAAGAAAGAAAAAAAAACTCACTCACCGGCTCTCTGATGCACCATCACGTGGTCCTCGATCACCCTCTTAGGCAGACGGCAGCTGCTCCCCGGGCGGACCGGAGTCAGACTGACCCCCAGCGAACAGAACGCCACTCCACGTTCTCGGCGACCCGTCGGGACACTCCTCCCCCCCTGGCAGCTGCCTTACTGCTCCAGGCGGTTGGGGAGTCGCTTCCCTCCTCAGCTCACGGATGCCGGTCCTCTCAACCCTTCTGCGTTTCTGGGGGATGGCAGGACACTCCTCCACCCCTGGCAGCGGCTCCTTCGCTCCAGGCGGTCGGGGAGTCGCTTCCCTTCTCCCCTCGTGGATGCCGGTCCTTTCGACCCCTCTGCGTTTCTGGGGGATGGCAGGACACTCCTCCACCCCTGGCAGCGGCTCCTTCGCTCCAGGCGGTCGGGGAGTCCAGTACCCACTCGCCTCGCGGACGGCCGACGTTCTCCACGTCCAGGCGGTCGGGCAACTTAGCCCCCCGGCGGATGGCAGCGGCACTCCCTTGGGTGGACGGCAGTGTCGAGGACCCCACGATGGGCATCCCTCCTCCTTCCCGGGTTTCGGCAACAGTGTAAAGGGATTAATGGAAAGGAGGAGGCGAAAACCGGCTTGGCAATATAAATAATAGTTTAATGATAAACTGAACCAAAAACACACAAACATAAACACACAGAGCAGCTGCCTGTAATACTCTCTCTCTCGAACTGTCGTCACCAGCCGCCTTTATCCCTCACACGCCCCCATCAGGCTGATTGGGGAACGGGCGTGGGTTGTTCCAAGTTGTTATCTTAGAAAGCACAATAATGTTGCAGCAGGGGCGGGGCCAGAAGGGTGGCACAGGGTGGCAGCTGCCACCCTAAAAATTAGCTTTGCCACACCACTTGCCACCCCGCTCGCATCCTGGAGACAGTGCGCACAGCTTAACCCATCTATGTTGCGCATGGTCCATAACACCCCCCTTCAGACGGACTTACTGGATGCCACCCCTTCCTCAACTGTTGCCACCCCTTTGCCACCCCTGGCGAAAAGTCCTGGAAATGCCCCTGTAACATAATGTCTGTAACACAAGCACTTCATACCTGACACCCGCTGCAAATATACAGTATAACAAAGAGACTAAACTGTGCATCGTAATGACGCTTGTGTTGCCACTCCTGTGGCGGGTTTAAAGTTCCTCACAGGGGTGATTATAATTAAAGAGAGTCTTTATCAGCTGCTAATGGCTCCTTTAATCTGTAATGTGTATTTAGTGCTGCGGCAGTCATGAATACCCATGATGCATTTTAACAAGAGCACAGAGCTTCACTCATCACACACTGACTGATGGACTGACAGACTGATGGACAATAATTCAGAGTGGAATTATAGGATGGACGCTTCAATCAGCCGAGGCATGCCAGTCTGCCATATGATTACATGCTAATTCCTCAAAGAAATAAACATTCTGTCGCTGCATTCATATCAGTCATGATCTCCACTGCATCATCAGTACTTTCTCTACAATTTATCAGGCGGCAAAAGATGTGTTTGTAAAGTAAATGACCCTTCAGCCGCTACACTGGAGTCAAGCAAATCCCATCACTCAGATGAGAAAGTACGCAGAAAGTGAGCGGTACGTTAAATAACTCGCTTGTGTGTTTATGTTCAGATCGAAGCAACTTCCTGGCACAGCTCAGACACATTTATTGTGTTTGTTGCTTATTTTTCGGAGCTTGACAGAGATGGTCCAAACAAACTATAAATGCAAGAGCTGCGTGACGATTTTTAAATTCTCCTTTTGTGTTCCACTGAAGAAAGAAAGTCATACGAGTTTGGAACAACATGAGGGTGAGCCAATGACAGAATTTTTTATTGCATTAATTAGAGATTTAATCAAATGACCCAAGACCTCATTTACATTTTACACACCACAATTTCTTTTTAGGCGATTCATCAAGTCTGATTTCATCTGTTGATTTATACTCTGAGTTTTAAACCTTCTAGGGGTACATGATTATTCCCCTTTATATTGTCATTTCAATTAATTGAGATTTTTAGAACAATTTACATTAAAATACTTTTTTGGGAGAGTCAACTGCATGCCACACATCCAAAACAAAAACCTATTGTTTTATCAGTAAATGATGACTTTAACATTTCACTTTACATTGGCCCTATTAGAAGCATAAAAACAAAGCTGTTGTAAATTATACAGAGAGCATTTGACTTGTTTGTGATTGGTTGCAATGCTCAACCGCTACAAAAACAACCAGTTAAAATAGAACGGCCAATTCCCAATGCGCTCTAAGTCCTTGTGGTGGCGTAGTGACTCGCCTCAATCCGGGTGGTGGAGGATGAATCTCAGTTGCCTCCACGTCTGAGATCGTCAATCCGTGCATCTTATCACATGGCTTGTTGAGCGCGTTACCACGGAGACGTAGCGCGTGTGGAGGCTTCACTCTTTTCTCCGCGGCATCCACGCACAATCACCACGCGCCCCACCGAGAGCGAGAACCACATTATAGTGACCATGATGAGGTTACCCCACGTGACTCTAGCCTCCCTAGCAACCGGGCCAATTTGGTTGCTTAGGAGACCTGGCTGGAGTCCCTCAGCTCACCCTTGGGATTCAAACTCGCAAACTCCATGGGCGGTAGTCAGTGTCTTTGCTCGCTAAGCTACCCAGGACGCTAATAGATGCACTTGTTTGCGCTGTCTGTGGGTGTATGCACAAAAACTGTGGGTGTATTGTATATTAATGAAGTGCCGCAATTTGCCATTATCCTGAGAAATAGGCCATTGCACAAAGACGTTTCAGTAGCAGGTCTGTTTTCAGCACTAAGTCTAAATTCAGCTCCTGCATTTGTAGTTTGGAGATTCCACCAGCAGGTGGTGATGATGTCCAAACTCTGAAAATATAGTGGAACATCAAGTTATGTCCCTGACATTCATGTTGTAGCCATTTTATTAAATATTTATATGTTCCATGATGCATTGATCGGAGACCTACATCAACACATTCATCAAGCAGGTAATAGTCAGGAAAGAAGACTGATCAGTAACCTGGTGACAGGGAAGATTGTGAAGAAATACAGGCTACAAAAATATGCCCAAACTACCCTTGGCTTTACCCAAAGGCGATGGAAGTCAGTAGGAGGGAATCCATACTCCATCTCAAGAAAGAAATGTGTCGGCATGGAAGAGGAATTCAAAAACAATGTAAGAGCCTTTTGCACTAGAGACGACGTAAGCCATGTGACGACAGGGAAAAAGTAGACCGTAACACGAGCCAAGATCAGGACGCAAAAGAGATTCCTCGTGGACACCCTGAAGAACCTGCGCAAGAAATACTTGGTAGTGAATCCAAGGAAATCAGTTTTCTATTCTGTTTTCCAGACTTTGTATTTTTGGTTCAGTTTTATATGAAACTATTATTTATATCGTCAAGCAGGTTCCCGCCGCCTCCTTTCCATGAATCAATTTACACTGGTGCCGAAATCCAGGAAGGAGGAGGGATGCACCGTAGAGTCCTCGCCACTACCATATACCCCAATGGAGCAGCCGTGGCCATCCGCCGGAGGACGGAGGAGACCAGCTACATGGAAGTGGAGGAACGGCCGCCAACCGCGAGGGGAGGAGGGGCTCCCAACCAACCACCTGGAACACTTACCGCTTCCAGGGGCGGGGGAGACCCCTACCGTCCACCAAAAACATGGCGGGGCGTTCCGTCTGCCAGGGGCCGGACGACTGCCTCCGATCCATCCAGGGAGGTGCAGCTGTCGCCCATTAGAGGGTGGAGGAGTGGTGGGGGACCAAGCTACGGCGTATTGGAGAACCGGCGAGAAAGTGTTTTTTCACTGCCGCTCCTTGTTGGCCTTTCCCTCTCTTTTTTAAATGTTTTGTTAATTTGGCACAACCGCCGTTACGGCGTCACACTTTTTTTTGTTTACCTCCCCTTGTCCACTCCCTCATCCAGATAGACGGGGCTGACATGCCAGCAGACGGGGCGGAAGGCATGCCCCTCCCCCAGGGAAAGAGGGGCAGGGATGTAGGTCATGCCAGGGGCTACCCGGCCTGAGAGAACGAGGAAGGAATGAGGCAGGGCGGAGGCTGGGTCATGATTCTGCACACCCGGACCCTAATCAGGCTAATTAGCCCTCAAGAGGGACAGAGAGAGAGATTTACGGGCAGCTGTCTGACAAAAGAATGTAAGTGCGATTTGCTGGCAGGTCATCCCCGTCTATCTGGATGAGGGAGTGGACATGGGGAGGTAAAAAAACAAAAAAAGTGTGACGCCGTAAGGCGATTGTGCCAACATTCAACAAGGACGCATTTAATGCACAAAAGAACGTAAGTGCATATTTCTATTCTTCTCAATCATTGCATACAGTCCATTTAACTTCTTATGAATGTGCTGCTCTTTGTTTATATCGCTGGTGCTTGACAGAGAATGGACTATATATAGGACGCACACAGTGCAATAACCGGAGAAGAACCTCCGAATTAAATTGCACATGACCCATCCCATTAGCTCTTTGCGTGCACAGTTTCGCCAATCCCACTTGCACCTCGTCTTAGCTCATGCATAAATGCCAAAACTTCATGTCCATGCCCACTGACTTTGCACTTACGACTCAAAGCGCTGCACTTAGCGTTTAACAATCTTGCCCGAAGTCTATTAGACCCATTCTTACTGTCTTTGATTTCATCTCTTAATGTAGTAGCAAGTAACTGTTTGGAAACATCACTACTAGGCGCATTTCAAACTCTGATAAAAGTCATTTATTAATGTGAGAACATGCAAGTCTGTGTGATTAAGGTGTAACAACCTCTCATTTTCATCCCACAGTCATTGCATGAATAAACCAGCATCTCTGTGGAATACAATCTCTCTGATGTGTATGTTTGTGTAGCTGATTGCACCTTCATGTTTGACTGCATTTGGCACACTTAAAAGACGCCTGAAACAAGCAGCACTATAGGTGACGTCTAACAAGACACAAACTCCACTCAGCACACAAACAATCCTCATGCAAACATGCAGACCCTCATTAGACGAGTGAATGTGAAGGAAATCAGAGGGCAATCGCACGAGGATAATTGCGTTTCAGATTGATGCTGTTGATTCAGATCAAATGAGTTGTGGCAGTAACTCCTGTTTCCCAGCAGCCCATTTCATCTGCGTCATGCACTGAACTGAGAGACAGACAGAGAGAGAGAGAGACATTGTGTCTACAGGAACATGAAAGGGTACCGCGGTAATACCTCGAGGCCATTCGGCTGTTTCAAAGGGGAGAAATGGCTCATTGAAAAGCCGTGTTAAACATTATTATGTGTAATTTGGCTTCTTTTCCCCCCTCACATTGGCTGTTGCAAGCAGCATTTGGCCATTCTCTCCAGATAAAAGTGTTCTTGGTGCTTTGAAGCGAAGGGGCCGCAACGGCTACCGTTTCATGCTAAATAAGCACAATACATTTTTTTTATTAAAAGCCAACCAGAGGCACATATGAAGCAGGTTTTATTTAAAGAACAAAAAGAAAATCAGCACATGGTTTTATTCTTTGAGCTCACGATGAAATCATTGTTTTACACAGCAATACTGCAGCTGCTTTCTGTCATTTATTCATTAGCATTTTACACCTCACACAGAGTTGCTGCTCTTGTGGTTTATGAGACTGTAAAACAGTTGTTTTTAGAAAGTAATTGGACAACTTAAGGCGTCAAAGTGTGCTGGTGTCGATCTGTTTGTCTTTCTCAACACTCACCGGTGCAAATCTGCTGTTAAGCAACAGAACTGTGTCAGACGGGTGAAACTTGAGCTATCTACCTCGACAGTGTTTTATGGCATGGGTTTCAAACTGGGGTCTCTAACAGTGGGTATAAAAATATGCTGCCAAATTAAAAGGATTAGTTCACCCAAAAATGAAAATATTCTCATTATTTACTCACCCTCATGCCATCCCAGATGTGTGACTTTCTTTCTTCTGCAGAACACAAATGAGTGGTGGTGGTGGGGGTGGTGTAGTGGGCTAAAGCACATAACTGGTAATCAGAAGGTTGCTGGTTCGATACCCACAGTCACCACCATTGTGTCCTTGAGCAAGGCACTTAACTCCAGGTTGCTCCATAAAAGCGTCTGCCAAATGCATAAATGTAAATGTAAATGAAGATTTTTAGAAGAATATTTCAGCTCTGTAGATCCATACAATGCAAGTGAATGGTGACCAGAAATTTGAGCTCCAAAATGGACATAAAAGCAGCATAAATGTAATCCATATGGCTCCGGTGGTTTAATCCATGCCTTCAGAAGGGATATGATGGGTGTGGGTGTGAAACAAGTCAATATTGTGATGTGTGATGTGATGTGTAACGGATGTTCGTTGCTGTATACCGGAAGAGTTGAGATGTGTTACGCTTCATCCCGGAGCCCTGTAGCGGATTAGCATTCCACCTAATTAAATTCACTAAAACCACACAGTACCCCACAAGCAGGGCTGGACTGGTAATCTGGCATACCGGGCATTAGGGGCCGATCAGGGGCAGACTGGCCATGAAACATGCCGAATGGGCCACGATAAGATCAAATGAGCCACCGCGTTATGCAGAATGAACCACAAAACGGAGCCGCAATATGCATATCGATACATGTAAAATCCCGGGCCTATTTCTCTTCCCAGTCCAGCCCTGCCCACAAGTGGAGATTTAATTTGGACTTGATTTTGATCTGTTTCTCACCCACACCGATCATATCACATCTGAAGACATGGATTTAACCACTGACATCATATGAATTACTTTTATGCTGCATTTATGTGATTTGTTTGGAGCTTCACAGTTCTGGTCACCATTCACTTGCATTGTATGGACCTACAGAGCTGAACTTTTCTTCTAAAAATCTTCATTTCTGTTCTACAGAAGAAAGAAAGTCATCCATATCTGGGATGGCATGAGGGTGAGGAAATGAGAACATTTTAACTTTTGGGTGAACTGTCCCTTTAATACATAAAAAGTTAAACATTTTCAGATTTCAATCATTTCTTTTGACTTTAGTACAATGACCATATAAAAGTCAATTATTTAATTTTGCCATCACGCTGTCTTCACAATATTACCCTTTTTATTGAATGCCTTTTTGCTGAAATGCACAATTTTATGCTAAATTAAAACAAAGCAAAATAGAAGCTCAGCGACTTTTTTGCAAAGTGACATTGCGCGTTTCGTTACACCTAATCGCGGCAGTTCTGAGGTGAAATGTCCACAGTGTGGTTCTAAATGCGAGTTAAATGTTCTCATAGACAGATGAGATTTTAAGGTTAATGCTCTTTTGAGATTTAAATGAACAAAGCCGACCTCGCTACACTAAACCATCCGCCGGGGGACGGATGAGCCCAGCCACCTGAGATCAAGGTACAGCCTCCAGCCGCAAGGGAAGGTGGGGCTCCTAACCGACTGTCTGGAGTGGTCAGAGAAGATGCCAGGGGCGGAGGAGACCCCTAACGGCTGCTGAAACGCGGCGGGTTCTGAGACTGATTACCGTGAGCGGGGAGCGGCTCCTGGCTGACCGCCTGGAGCTGGAGGAGGGGCGGGGTAGACCCCTTCCATCCACCGGATCGCGGTGGAGCATTCAGTCCGCCAGGGGCCGGAGGACTGCCTCCGATCCCCCCGGGGAGGCGCGGCTGTCATCCATTAGAGGGTGGAGGAGTGGCCGAGGACCAAGCTATGGTGTATCGGAGAACCGGCGAGTAAGAGTTTTTTTCTCTCTCGGTCCTCTCTCTCTTCCACTGCCGCTCCGAGATGGCCTTTCCCTCTCTTTTTTAATTAAATATATGGTTAGTTTTGCACGATCGCCGTTACGGCGTGTCCCTCCCCCCTATGGCTTTTTCCCTCCCCTTGTCCCCTCCCTCATCCAGGTAGACAGGGATGACCTACCGGCAGACGGGGCAGGAGGCACGCCCCTCCCCAGGGAAAGAGGGGGCAGGGATGTACGTCATGCCGGGGCTTCCAGGCCTGAGAGAACGAGGGAGGAATGTGGCTGGACGGAGGGTGGGGCCGGGTCATGATTCCGCACACCTGGCCCCTAATCAGGCTAATTAGCCCTCGAGAGGGACAAAGGCCAACCGAAGACCCCAGTGCGACAGAGAGAGAGATTTATGGACAGCTGTCCGACACCTGTGTGTGTTTGTCTTTTTGGTTCAGTTTTATATCAAACATTTATTTATATTGTCAAGTCGGTTCTTTATCTCCCTTTACAGTGAGAAAAAAACACAGCCACGTCATTTTGTGAGGCTTTCGGCTCACATGTCGACTCTCATGCTCTTCGGGACTCGTACCCCTCTCCTTTACATCTCAAGTGCAACGCTCTATCAGTTGAGCAACCACACAATTTGATCACTCTTGAACAAGCTTGTAAATGTAGTTGATTATGTAATGCAAATTTTATATTTATATTGTCAAGCCGGTTCTCGCCTCCTCCTTTCCCTTAACCCACTTTACATTGGTGCCAGGGGAGTGCCACTGCCATCCGCCAGGGGACTGAGTAGCCCAACCGCCCGGAGACGGGAGAACAGCCACCGTCGGAAAGGTGAGTGGGGATTGGACTCCCCGACCGCCTGGAGTGAAGGAGCCGCTGCCACAGGCGGAGGAGAGTCCCCACGGGTCGCCAAGATCGCGGAGGGGCGCTCTGTCCGCTATGGGTTGGTCTGACTCCCGTCCGCCTGGGGAGGAGCGGCTGCCGTCTGCCTGAGAGGGTGGAGGAGTGATCGGGGACCACTTGCCGGCGAATCAGAAAACTGGTGAGTGAGTTTTTTTCCTCTCTCTCTCTCTCTCTCTCTCTCTCTCTCGCTCTCTCTCTCTCTCTCTTCTCTCTCTCTATCTGTTGCTCCGTGTTGGCTTTTATCCCTCGCCTATTTTGTTTTGTTGTCGTTTTTACTCTCCTGCCTCCTCCCAGATCGAGCAAGGGGGCGATGTACGTCATGCCGGGGGCTCCCCGGCCTGAGGCAACGGTGTGTAGAGAGGAGGAGGGCGGGGCCGGGCTGGAACAACGCAAGGAATTTGGTGCTCTTGACGATCTCCACAGAGGAGCCGTCGATGTTCAGCGGAGTGTGTTCACCTTGTGCTCTCCTAAAGTCAACAACCATCTCTTTTGTTTTGTCGACATTCAGGGACAGGTTGTTGGCTCTACACCAGTCCGTTAGCTGCTGCACCTCCTCCCTGTATGCTGACTCGTTGTTCTTGCTGATGAGACCCACCACGGTCGTGTCATCGGCGAACTTGATGATGTGGTTCGAGCTGTGCATTGCTGCACAGTCGTGAGTCAGCAGAGTGAACAGCAGTGGACTGAGCACACAGCCCTGGGGGGCCCCAGTGCTCAGTGTGGTGGTGGTGGAGATGCTGTTCCCGATCTGGACTGACTGAGGTCTCCCAGTCAGGAAGTCCAGGATCCAGTTGCAGAGGGAGGTGTCCAGGCCCAGCAGGTTCAGCTTTCCAATCAGGTGCTGGGGAATGATTGTGTTGAATGCTGAGCTGAAATCTATGAACAGCATTCGAACGTATGAGTCCTTATTGTCTAGGTGGGTGAGGGCCAGATGGAGGGTGGTGGCGATGGCGTCATCTGTTGAACGGTTGGGACGATACGCAAACTGCGAACTGTCAAGCCGGTTCTCGCCTCCTCCTTCCCCTAAACCCGCTTTAAAGTGTTCCACAAAAGAAAGAAAGTCACATGGGTTTGGAACAGCGTGAGGGTGAGTAAATGATGACAAATTGTTCATCTTTGGGTGAACTGAAAATACATAAATGCATCATTACACACAGCATCAATTTGACTCAGTATATGATAATCTCCTGCGGAATAAGAATCACTCTCTCATAAGCACTGCTGGATTTTCTGTTCTGCGAGTCTCTTTTAGCCGGTGAGAGAAACTGCGAGACGCTTCTCAGATGTTGTCAGTGTAGATATATGAACGAGCTCCTCCACGTGGAAAAGCAATTTGCGAGTGTGCTGTTTCCACATCTCGCCCCTCCGGCAATAAAGCGATGTTCACGTCTGGCTACCTTCAGCCGACTTAATTCATCTCGAAACACGTTCAGAGTGCATTAACACTGTGTAGGATGAACTTTAATAAGACGTTCTTCATCTGCATAATCAACTGAAGCTCACAATGTTTCTCTTTCTCTTTAATTCTGATTCTGCCTCGCAGGAAGACGTTAGTGCTTTCATTTCCTGTCACTGCGTTATCTCTCGGTTAATGTTTCTGAGCTGAATCAAATCTGCTGTACTGCATTTTACCACAAAGCCAGTAAACTGAAGGACTTTCTGAGATCAGAGTGATGCAGTACAGCCAATGTTTGTGATGACTTTAACATTACAAAGTGATTTACACCTTACTTTACTTGTACTCCAACTAGAGGGAAATTTTAGGGGGTTTTATTTCTTCTTCAGGTCATAAAACAGCTGAATCAATCACATGGGAGGCAGATCCCAGAATGCTTTGCTCGGCTGCTGACTCATTAATTAAAAAAGAATAATCAATAGTTTCTCTAATTTATCTTTGGGCCACAGAGTCAGGCTGTTTCTTAAAAGTATAGTGCAGTCAAAGAAGAAAATTCTGACATCATTTACTCACCCTCATGTTGTCCCAAACCCGTATGACTTTCTTTTATCTCTGCGGAACGCAAAAGAACATGTTAGGCAGAATGAGTACACTATAGCACAAAATATTAATTATAAATATAATTTATTCTGTTTAATTCTTGATATCAGTAATTACATTTTCACTAGTAGGATTTCACAGTGATTCCCTCATGTTCAAAAGGCAATTATGGATATTTCTAATTAATTTCACTCAAATTGAAATTCCAATTTTGTACTTCTTATTAGAAAACATCATTTATATATACATCTATATTTCATATCTGTAATTTTGTTTTCACTAGTGGCGGTGTTCATTTCATATACACTGTATATATAAGGTTATATATTTAATTACGCTCCAATTTATTGTTTTCCATATAGCTGTAATATCACATCTAAAATTAGCATTTTTACTAGTTGTAATTCAATTGTTGATGTCAGAAATAGACATTTGCATTAGTAACAATGCAATTAAATGGTAAATGGTCTGCACTTATATAGCGCCTTTTTAACCATAACGGTATTCAAAGTGCTTTACACTGTGTCTCATTCACCCATTCATACACACAATCATACACCAATAGCGGCAGAGCTGCTATGCAAGGTGCTAGCCTACCATTGGGAGCAACTTGGGGTTCAGTGTCTTGCCCAAGGACACTTCGGCATGTGGAGTCGTGTGGGCCGGGAATCAAACCACCAACCCTGCGATTAGAGGCCGACTCGCTCTTCCAACTGAGCCACAGCCGCCCCAAATTGAATTTATTCTTATACATTACACAGAACAAATCACAATAAGTATGTACAGTACTAACTTTAACCCTAACCCAACTCTAACTGTAACCAAAGCTAACCTAACCTAACCTAACCAAACCTAATAAATCAGAACCAAACCTAACCTAACCAAACCAAACCTAACCTAACCTAACCTAATCAAATAAAACCTAACCTAACCAAACCTAACCTAATAAAACAGAACCAAACCTAACCTAACCTAACCAAATCAAACCTAACCAAACCAAACCAAACCTAACCTAATAAAACAGAACCTAACCTAACCAAATCAAATAAAACCTAACCTAACCAAACATAACCTAACCTAACCAAATCAAACCTAACCAAACCAAACCTAATCTAATCTAATCAAACCTAACCAAACCAAACCAAACCTAATCTAACCTAACCAAACAGAACCAAACTAAACCTAACATAACCAAACCAAACCTAATCTAATCTAATCAAACCTAACCAAACCAAACCTAATCTAATCTAATCAAACCTAACCAAACCAAACCTAATCTAATCTAATCAAACCTAACCAAACCAAACCTAATCTAATCTAATCAAACCTAACCAAACCAAACCTAATCTAATCTAATCAAACCTAACCAAACCAAACCTAATCTAATCTAATCTAATCAAACCTAACCAAACCTAATCTAATCTAATCAAACCTAACCAAACCAAACCAAACCAAACCAAACCTAATCTAATCTAATCAAACCTAACCAAACCTAACCTAACCTAACCTAACCTAACCAAACAGAACCAAACCAAACATAACATAACCAAACAGAACCAAACCAAACATAACATAACCAAACCAAATCTAAACAAACATAACCAAACCAAACAGAACAAACCAACCCTAACATAACCAAACAGAACCAAACCAAACCTAACCAAACCAAACCAAACCTAATCTAATCTAATCAAACCTACATAACCATACATAACCCAACCAAACATAACCTAACCTAACATAACCAAATCAAACCTAACCAAACCTAATCTAATCTAATCAAACCTAACCTAACCATACATAACCAAACCTAACCTAACCAAACAGAACCAAACCAAACCTAACATAACCAAACAGAACCAAACCAAACCTAACATAACCAAACAGAACCAAACCAAACCAAACATAACCAAACCTAACAAAACAGAACCAAACCTAACCCAACCAAACATAACCAAACCTAACCTAACCAAACAGAACCAAACCAAACCTAACATAACCAAACAGAACCAAACCAAACATAACATAACCAAACCTAATCTAAACAAACATAACCAAACATAACCAAACCAAACATAACCAAACATAACCAAACCAAACAGAACAAACCAACCCTAACATAACCAAACAGAACCAAACCAAACCAAACCAAACCTAATCTAATCTAATCAAACCTACATAACCAAACCTAACCCAACCAAACATAACCTAACCTAACATAACCAAATCAAACCTAACCAAACCTAACCAAACCTAATCTAATCTAATCAAACCTAACCTAACCATACATAACCAAACCTAACCTAACCAAACAGAACCAAACCAAACCTAACATAACCAAACAGAACCAAACCAAACCTAACATAACCAAACAGAACCAAACCAAACCAAACATAACCAAACCTAACAAAACAGAGCCAAACCTAACCTAACCAAACATAACCAAACCTAACCTAACCAAACAGAACCAAACCTAACCTAACCAAACAGAACCAAACCAAACCTAACATAACCAAACAGAACCAAACCAAACATAACATAACCAAACAGAACCAAACCAAACATAACATAACCAAACCTAATCTAAACAAACATAACCAAACATAACCAAACCAAACAGAACAAACCAACCCTAACATAACCAAACAGAACCAAACCAAACCTAACCAAACCAAACCAAACCTAATCTAATCTAATCAAACCTACATAACCAAACCTAACCCAACCAAACATAACCTAACCTAACATAACCAAATCAAACCTAACCAAACCTAACCAAACCTAATCTAATCTAATCAAACCTAACCTAACCATACATAACCAAACCTAACCTAACCAAACAGAACCAAACCAAACCTAACATAACCAAACAGAACCAAACCAAACCTAACATAACCAAACAGAACCTAACCAAACCTAACATAACCAAACCAAACCTAACCAAACATAACCAAACATAACCTAACCTAACATAACCAAATCAAACCAAACCCAACCAAACCTAACCCAACCAAACATAACCTAACCTAACATAACCAAATCAAACTAAACCTAACCAAACCAAACCAAACCTAATCTAATCTAATCAAACCTAACCTAACCATACATAACCAAACCTAACCTAACCAAACAGAACCAAACCAAACCTAACATAACCAAACAGAACCAAACCAAACCTAACATAACCAAACAGAACCAAACCAAACCTAACATAACCAAACCTAACCCAACCAAACATAACCGAACCTAACCAAACAGAACCAAACCTAACCTAACCAAACAGAACCAAACCAAACCTAACCTAACCAAACAGAACCAAACCAAACCTAACATAACCAAACCTAATCTAAACAAACATAACCAAACCTAACCTAACCAAACAGAACCAAACCTAACCTAACCAAACATAACCGAACATAACCAAACCAAACCTAATCTAATCTAATCAAACCTAACCTAACCATACATAACCAAACCTAACCTAACCAAACAGAACCAAACCAAACCTAACATAACCAAACAGAACCAAACCAAACCTAACATAACCAAACAGAACCAAACCAAACCTAACATAACCAAACAGAACCAAACCAAACCTAACATAACCAAACCTAACCCAACCAAACATAACCGAACCTAACCAAACATAACCAAACCTAACCTAACCAAACAGAACCAAACCAAACCTAACATAACCAAACAGAACCAAACCAAACCTAACATAACCAAACAGAACCAAACCAAACCAAACATAACCAAACCTAACAAAACAGAACCAAACCAAACCTAACATAACCAAACAGAACCAAACCAAACCTAACATAACCAAACAGAACCAAACCAAACCTAACATAACCAAACAGAACCAAACCAAACCTAACATAACCAAACCTAATCTAAACAAACATAACCAAACCTAACCTAACCAAACAGAACCAAACCTAACCTAACAAAACAGAACCAAACCTAACCTAACCAAACATAACCGAACATAACCGAACCTAACCTAACCAAACCAAACCAAACCCAACCAAACCTAACCAAACAGAACCAAACCAAACCTAACCTAACCTAACCTAACCAAACAGAACCAAACCTAACCTAACAAAACAGAACCAAACCTAACATAACCAAACCTAACCTAACCAAACAGAACCAAACCTAACCTAACAAAACAGAACCAAACCTAACCTAACCAAACATAACCGAACATAACCGAACCTAACCTAACCAAACCAAACCAAACCCAACCAAACCTAACCAAACAGAACCAAACCAAACCTAACCTAACCTAACCAAACCAAATCAAATCAAACCTAACCTAACCAAACAGAACCAAACCAAACCAAACCTAACCTAACCTAACCAAACCAAATCAAATCAAACCTAACCTAACCAAACAGAACCAAACCAAACCAAACCTAACCTAACCTAACCAAACCAAATCAAACCTAACATAACCAAACCCAACCCTAACTGTAACCAAACCCAACCTAACCCTAACCCAAACCTAACCTAATACAACATAACCCAACCAAACCTAAGCTAACCTAACCTAACCAAATCAAACCTTGTCATAGTGAGCACAGGCTCGTTCATGTTTGTCTGTGTCTGCCTTTTTCTATGTTCAGACTGTGATCACTGAGTCTGTATTTGGTGAGGATCGTCTCTGTTTTGGATCTCTTACAGTGTGCAGATATTCTGCCAGATTATTTGTTCTGTTTAGGGTCTGATAACATTCCAGTTTGCTTTGGTTTTTACTTTCATTTTCCCAATGGTCCAAATATGAATTTTTACTTTCTTTTATGATTTGGTTTATTATGATCTGGGGCCTGTACCATGATGGTAGCTGAACAAACTCGGGGTTACAGGATTGGTTTTGAGTCGACAAAACCAAACCGATGCAATCAGGCTTTATTGGTACCATGACGCAGCTCATCAACTTTCTCTGTCAACTCAGGCTTTGATCCTTAAGCTATGATTACTCCACACGCGCGTGCACATAAAAGAGTGACGTCGACACTGAACAACCAATCGCGTTCGATATGGATAGAGCGAGAGCTATAGTTGGAGCAAGAGATTATTATTCAGAAATATGTGTTTTTCAAGCACGCAGTAACACTGTATCTGCTGCCAAAGCAAGAGAACAATCTTGGAGGAAGATTGCTGATTGCGTTAATGCGTAGGCTAAGTTAAACAATTAATGTAAATTTATGTAGGATAATCATATTAAAAATTTATTAAATGCTAAAATTAAAATGTGTATTCGTGCTGATATATACATGCATACAGAAGTGTGTGTGTGTGTGTGTGTGTGTGTGTGTAGATGTATGTAAAGTGTGAATGTATAGGCTATTACATCCTAAGAAAGATTGATATTCATTGATTTTTAGATGCAACTCCAAACGTTCTTGGCAGCAGATCAAGACAAAATATAAAAATATAATTCAAAGTGGTGAGTATTTACCAAAACCTTTTATTACTTTTGTGAACATTTAATCACAAACACTTGTTTGCAGCAAACAGAAAAAAGTGTGACATAAGGAAAACTGGGGGAGGGCCACCTCCTCCAGAATACACTGTGGCGGAGGAGTTGGCACTGAGTAACAACAAGGGGCGGCCGATTATGGATGGGATTGCAAGTGCTGTACAGTCTGACCCTGGTGCTGGCTCCTCTAAGCAAGTGACACTGGGTATGTGTGTGCAATGCATTACTAATGTTTTAAAAAAAAAGTTAAATATGGCTGACTCTATGTTCTGCACAGTAGAGGGAAATACAGTGTCCCTGTTGAAGCCAGCACACATGCACACAGTCTCCTGCACAGAGGTCAGTACACCAGACAGAACACAATGAACATAACCTGCTTTATAACAATTTTGATTTAAATTGGCCTTCAATTTATAGGGTGAACCAAATGATGAAGACACTCTGTCTGTGTCTTCAGAGACAGTTGCTGAGGTGAATGCACTGGGCTTTTTATTATAGCACACATTTGAATGTCATAATTAAATGACTGGCTCTTACACATCTCTTTTATTGTAGGATTTTTCACAACCTGCCCCAGAAACTGAAGCCTCTACCTCAATGGGCTTCAGAAGGAATGTGAACAAGGTAATGCTTTAAACCCTTAATTACAGTCAGTCCTATGTTTGTAGAAAGTCATGCCACTTTTTCTGATTTGATCAACCTCCAGAAAACGTGTAATGATTGTTTGTGGTGGAATTGTTTCAGGTGGAAACAGACTCAGTCAGGGCCCTTTACAAAAGGAGTCTAGAACTAGACTGTTCACTGAAGGAGCTGGACTGTGAGCTGAGGAGGCTCCAAATTAAAAAAATTAAATTGGAGATCAAACAGCTGGAAAAAACAGATCTCAGTATGTGAACTTTTTTTTTTTTTTTTTAACCAAGTTACCCTGTATGAACACTTTGACTGTTTATTAATGTCATTTTTCTTTCTCTCTTTCCTCCCTAGCCACATGACCAATAAAACAGTTTGAGACCTATCAGCAGTGTCCGTGTGCTTTTATTAAGTAAAATATTGTGTTGTGATTGCATCTCTGACAGCTGCGCCAGCTGGGTGGTCAATTGTGATGGGGTCAATTTCATCAGGGAGAAGCTGGTTTTGTGGTGGTACCCACTCGTTTCTGATAGTGGCTATATTGTGCAGAATGGCACATGCAGCCACTATCTGTGATGCCCGCTCTGGTGACACTCTTAAACGCCTAAGGCAGTTGAAACGTGCCTTTAGGATGCCAAAAGTCATCTCGATCTTGACCCTGGTTTTACTGAGGGCCACATCGAAGCGGTTTTGTGGCCCTGTCTGAGGGTCAGGATTGGGGGTTAGCAAAAACCTCTGGCATGCATAACCTCGATCTCCTACCAACAGGCCATCAAAAAGCCCTGTCATAGAACAGAAAAGGGAAAAATTGTGTAAGCTTTTCAAATTAAAACTTTAAAGTGTACTGTACCAATTTTAACTTGCCTTCCTCAAAGCGCTGACACAAAATAGACTCACAGAAAATTCGTGAGTCATGCACTGAGCCAGGCAATTTGGCATCCAAACTTGTGATCATGCATTCATGATCACAAGTCATCTGCAGATGAAATGTACAGTAAATAACTGTCCTATCTGTTAGTTACTTATTTAAAGATTGATCTCAATGCAAATAAAAATAACTTCACATTTTTCAAATACCTGAACATTAAGGCTGTGAAAGGACTTTCTGTTCACATAATCTGCCTCATGTTCTCCTAGAGCTGTGGAGATTGCAACATGTGTGCAGTCTATTGCTCTTATGACTCTAGGGAATCCTATCATAGGAATTAAAAATATATATTTAAAATCATTCTTAACAGCTACTGTAGACTATTGCATTATATATTTCTAAGTATGAAATGTGCTTTATTGCAGAAGAAAAGAAACGAACGTGAAAGGTTAAATTTGTTCATATGATGTCACCCAATCAAGATATTTTACCGGCAATTTTATAAAATCCCTCTTTTATGGACATGGACGATAAATGTCCAGGGAACACAATGAAGCTATTTATGTACCCCTGCAGAGCGAGGACCACCTTGCGAATGGTCCGACAGACCGTGTTTTTCCCTAGATTCTCTGCATCACCGACCGCATACAAGTATGTACCACTTGCCAAAAACGCATAGCGCAATACATACCATTTGCGGTACAGTAAGGGCATGGCTTCGACGAGTCACATTTGTTATGTGCGGCTCAAGAAGTTCACAAAGATAAGACATTCCTTCCGTGGAAAATCTGTATCTTTCATACAAGTAAGTATCGGGAAAGTCAAATGGATTTTGTCTGTCCCTAAAACTCTTTCTCTACGAAGTGCTCGTCTAACAATTTGCTGCGGAGATGTCCACAGGATTTGGGAGAAAAGGTGAAGCCATTGCAGCAGAGAACAGACGCTGGGAATTAGTTGCGTCACCTATATGTTTCTTTGCTCACAGCTGATTGGTCAAACTTCAGTCTGAGATCTTGAATCCAGAACATAACCTGCCCCGGAGCAGGTTAGCCGTGCAGCGTAAGATACCATGGCAACGAACACCGATTAAAGCCGAGCTACTGTCATAGTACCTAAAACCCAGGGTTGGCGGAAGCTAAACTGGAACATAGCTGGCTAGCCACCTAAACCGGCTTCATGGTACAGGCCCCTGGTTTAGTTCAGCAGTGCTGGTCTGAATCTGGTGTTTGTTAGTTGTTAGTGGGTTAGTTCTGGTTTTAGGCTTCAGCTCTTGGGTTTTAAGGGCTTCATGTTGCAGTGTGTTTGGGGAACTTGAATTTAGGTGTGTTCAAAATTTGAGGGATGGTTTTTCAATATGTATAATAAGGGGGTATCTGCCTAGTTGGGCCTGGCATGCATTAGTAGGTGTTCTTCTCTGAACTCTTGGAATGTTTCTACAGAATTCTGCATGCAGGGACTCTATGGGGTGTTTGTCCATCCCCAGTAATCTGCCAGACAGACCCCAAACCTCACATCCGTACAGAGCAATAGGCATTATAATACTATCAAAGATCTTACTCCAGATTGTTACAGGAATGTCAACTTGGGTAAATTTGCCCTTAATAGCATATGAGAATGCTCTTCTAGCTTTCTCTTTTAGTGCATTCACTGCCAGACCAAAACCCCTTATTTTCTTTGTTATGTTGAGAGGCGTCTCTTTTCCTATTTATGGGAGTAGTACATTTAGCTTCCTTAAATATTAATGGAGCAAGAGAAAGTAGGAAAAGAGCACAGTTGTTTGAGATAATGACACGGAAAAAGATTGATGTTCTATTCATGCAAGAAACTCATTGTGATTTATCAAACGCTTCAGATCGGGCGATGGAGTTTGATGGGCTATCAGTTTTAAGTCATTCGACATTGTGAGTGGTGGGGTTGCCATTTTGTTTGTGAAAAGTTTTAAACCTGCATCATACATAGTTGAGGAAATAATTAAAGGTTTTAAAGGTCAAAGCTTCTTACAAAAACAGTTGTGTTTATGTTCCAAACATTGCAATTGACAGAATGCTTTTTTAAACACTGTGCAAAGTTTGAAGTGACTGTGATCTAGAGAGTTTGTCATTATTGGGGGGAGATTTGAATTGTACCGAAAACGCTTTAGATAGGAATCATATTGAGCCACATATGCAATCACGAAAGAGGATAGTTCAGATAATGAAATCCCATGATATTATTGATATCTGGAGAAATGTTCATTATACACAAAGACAATATACTTGGGTATATGCATATGAAACCCAGTTACCTTTGGCAAGATTAGACAGAATTTTCTTTTGGTTTCAGGCATCAATTGACATTTTTTAAGGATTGATCAATATGTCCAGTTGGATTTTCTGATCACAGTTTGGTAAAATGTGAGGAGTTGGCGCCTATTGGCATTTTACTTTTACATTTACATTTATGCATTTGGCAGACGGTTTTATCCAAAGCGACTTACAGTGCACTTATTACAGGGACAATCCCCCCGGAGCAACCTGGAGTTAAGTGTCTTACTCAAGGACACAATGGTGGTGACTGTGGGGATCAAACCAGCGACCTTCTGATTACCAGATTACCAGCTATGTGCTTAGACCACTACACCACCACCATGGGCCAATGCACAATCCATGCAGTCTTCTTTTCAAACTTTCCAGCAGAGGTGGGAGTTTGTAAAAGCTCAAATTAAACAACTTTGCCAACAATATACTCTCAATGTCACA
The DNA here is from genome assembly GCF_025860055.1 of Xyrauchen texanus. Lineage (NCBI taxonomy): Eukaryota > Metazoa > Chordata > Actinopteri > Cypriniformes > Catostomidae > Xyrauchen > Xyrauchen texanus. Next base: position 2,271,932 of record NC_068279.1, on the reverse strand, counting down.
AGAGATGCAATTCGATAATTTGCAATAAGAAAGCTAGAAGAAGATTTAGTTAAACTTCAAGAACTCTTTGAGTTGACAATAAATGAAACTCATTTAGAGTCCCTAAAAAAAGAAAGATTCTTTGACTGAATTGTTAGATTTAACCACACAGGTATTGAATCTATGGATGCACCTTCACAAAAAAAAATTAATATGGAAAAAAGAACGGACAAAATGGATTTATTCATGCTCTGCGCTCAGAAATGGGAGTCCTGCTAAATTCTATAGAGATTCGGAAGAGAGCGGTGAAGTTTTATGAGGATTGTTGGATACACAAGGTCTGAATAATGTTATTCTTGAAATTCTGCTGCAGGTATCTGAAGAGGTTCATAATGAAATTGGGAAAGCACTGTCGATGGAGGAACTAGAGAGATCTCTTAAGAGTATGGAAAATGGAAAAACGCCCAGAACTGATGCTATTTCAATAGATTTTTATAAATCTTTTTTGGCAGAGGTAGGTCCAGACCTACTGGAAGTTCTTAATCAGAGTTGAATTGATTGACAGTTGCCAAAAAGCTGCCGTAGAGCAGTTATTACTTTACTCCCGAAAAGGGAGATTTAAATGAGATTATGAACTGGAGGCCAGTGAGTTTATTATGCAATGACTACAAAATACTTCGAAATCCTTGGCGAATAGATTAGGAGAAGTTTTAGGTCAAATAATGAATTCAGATCAGACTTATTGTGCGCCTGGTTGAAAAATCTTTGATAATATTTATTTTATAAGAGATATTTTGGATAATGGCAAGACTTTTTTAGATTTTGGTTTCATTTCAGTCGATCGGGAGAAAGCGAGTTGAGTATTTGCTACTTGTGTTATGTTTTAGAAGCTATTTGTTTTAGTCCTGTTTTTATATTAATGATTAAAGTTTTGTATTGTGATGTTGAGAGTATGTTGAAAACAATTGGTGACTTATGCTCTCCTTTTAAGGTTTTAAGAGGGGTTAGGCAAGCCTATGCATCATCGGGCATGCATCTTTAGAAGCTCTTTTAAATAAGTGAACATTACAAGTTCCACCAATACTGTTACATTATCAGCTATCAGCTGATGATGTGGTGGTACTAATTAAAGATCAAAGTGATGTGAATGTGATGTTGCATTTATTATAAGATTTTAATAGTGTTTCTTCTGCAGAAGTGAATTGGCAAAAAAGTGAAGCCATAATTGTTGGGAGTTGGTTATGTGGTGAACCCATTCTTCCAGCTGGTATGAAATGGACCAGGGATGGTTTTAAATACTACGAAGATGTTATTGAAAAGGTAAAAGGGCGCCTAGATAAGTGGGTACGTTCAAAAATGTCTTACGAGGGGCGAATATTGATTATTAACCATTTCATTGCTTCTGCTCTCTGGCATTGTTTGATTTGTATAGACCCCCCAGTAGACTTTTTATTACAAAATGCAGTCAATATTAATAGACATTTTTTGGGGATAAGCTGCATTGGGTGCCAAAAAATGTACTGCACCTTTCTAAAGGATGAAGGAGGGAATGGACTGGTACATTTGCAGATTAGTAGAATTTCCGAATTCAATTCATACAAAGACTCTTAAAAGGCTCAGAAGGTGCAAACTGGAAGATTGTAGCTTTCTCTTTATTGAGAGAGTTTGAAGGACTAGGATTGGATACAGCTTTATTTTGGATGGATCCTCAAAAGTTAAAACTCTCTAAGCTTCCTGTTTTTTATCTAAATCTTTTTAAAGTACAAAAGAGGAGGAGTGTAAATTCCCATTTTTGGCTCACGTTTGGATCTGTCCAATGAACTGGGATAGAAGAGAATCTTCTTAACTCTGGAATTTCAACTATTGGACATGTACAACGGACAGCTGGATCCAACAGTTGGGTCCAACAGTTGGGGATGAGATCTACCCATTTGGTTGCCAGAGTACTTGACAAATGGAGGTCAGCCCGTTCCGAAAATGAATCGAAACTGTTAACAGATTATTTTTGGGGTCTATTAACCCAGATCGCAGTGATCCATTTCCTAAAACTCCCTTTATAGGTGATTGTAAAGGCACTTTTTTTAGAAGTCAAAGAATTGGTTGTAATAGGATGGATGTTGCATCCGGAAAGGAGTGTTACTGAACACCTGAGTGGAGAGCATTGTATAAGTCACCATTGTCTAAGAGAATTGGGGACTTGCAGTGGACATTGTTATCTGGGGCCATTGCTGTGAATGCGTTTGTTTCTGTAATTAATCCTGACATTGATCAGAATTGTCCTTTCTGTCCACAAAGGGAAACTATCTTTCATGCATTCGTGAATTGTTTAAGGTTGAAACCTTTAGTTATTGTTTTAAACAACATTTTTAAATGTTTTAATCAGTGTTTTTCAATGAAGGCGTTCGTTTGTGGTTAAAAATATTCCCAGAGCCGCAAGTATCAGTGTCGGTTGTTTAATTTTATATTAGGACATGCAAAAATGCCGATTTACATTACAAGGAAGGAGAAAGTTGATGAAGGTGTGTGTAACAGTTTAGAAGCAGTGTTTGGTAATTGTGTGAAATCTACAATCTTAATAGATTTTAATTATTATAAAGCAATGGATGGCCTTTTAAAGTTTGAATTAATTTGGGGTTGTAAAAGGGTATTGTGTGAAATTGTTAATGATGAATCATTTTCTTATTTAAGTCTTTTATTGATTGATGTATGATTCAAATGTTAATTGTTGAGTTTGTGTATTGTAATAAAGGTACCTCTCTCTCTCTCTTTCTCTCCCTCTCCCTCTTTCTCTCTCCCTTTCTTTCTCTCTCCCTCTCTCTCTTTCTCTCTCCCTCTCTCTCTCTCTCTCTCTCTCTCTCTCTCTCTCTCTCTCTCTCTCTCTCTCCCTCTTCTCTCTTTCTCTCTCCCTTTCTTTCTCTCTCTCTCTCTCTCTCTCTCTCTCTCTCTCTCTCTCTCTTCCTCTCTCTCTCCCTCTCTCTCTCTCTCTCTCTCCCTCTCTCTCTCTCCCTCTCTCTCTCCCTCTCTCTCTCTCTCTCTCTCTCTCTCTCTCTCTCTCTCTCTCTCTCTCTCTCTCTCTCTCTGAGCTTTATTGGCATGACAAAGACATTTTGAATTGCCAAAGCAATTACACAGAAAAACAGAACAGGAACTGAACTAGGACATGAAAACAATAATAACATTCAGCATTAATGCAACATTATATAGGGTTGGAAACAGGGGTAGGGGATTGGGGTCAGGGGTCAGGGGTCAGGGGTCATCAATACATCATGTATTGTTATTTATTTGAGTTCTGGTGGTCCCGCAGGTTTCTACAGGATATTACAAATCTTGCAGTTATGTTTGCACATTCTTCTTTTTCACGCAGAATAAAACAAATTTTTTGTGTCGGGGTACTCTCTCTCCCCCTCTCTCTCTCTCTCTCCCTCTCTGTCTCTCTCTCTCACCCCCGCTCTCTCTTTCTCTCTCTCTTGCCCCCTCTCTCTCCCTCTCACTCACTCTCTCTCTCTCTCTCTATCTCTCCCTCTCTGTCTCTCTCTCTCACCCCCGCTCTCTCTTTCTCTCTCTCTTGCCCCCTCTCTCTCTGTCTGTCTGTCTCTCGCCCCCTCTCTCTCCCCCTCTCTCTCTCTCCCTCTCTCTCTCTCGTTTAGTGTGCGGATGAGAAGAACTGCCTAGCGGACAGCCCCTTGAGTTAGGACGCGACGAGTGAAAAATCTGCTGTCACCTCTGAGAAGAGCGTCTCGGCAAGACGAAGGGAAACGTAGGAATTTGTTAATTTGCTATTTAATTATTTATACATTCTGTGAAATGTTCTGATATGCTTTATTCTGCTTATTTATCACAGTGAAATAACTTTAGATAATGTCCATTTGTCTGTCATTAACTTGCGACTCGATTCTTTTGATGTTCACCAAAAAGATTCATTCACTGATTCGTTAAGTGACTTAAGTGTTAAAGGAATGGTTTAAATTGTCTCATTCTTTACTCACGCTCATGCCATCCCAGATGTGTGTGTCTTTCTGTAGGTCCATACCATGCAAGTGAATGGTGATGAGAACCTTGATGCACCAAAAAGCACATAAAGGCAGCATAAAAGTACTCCATATGACTCCAGTGGTTTAATCCATGTCTTCTGAAGTGATATGTGTGGGTAAGAAACCGATCAATATCGAAATCAATTTTCACTGTAAATCTACATTTTCACTTTCACATTCAGCCACATACTGGTCGGGGCTGGTCAAAGGTGGAGATTTATTGTAAAAAAAGGACTTAAATGTTTATCTGTTTCCCACCCAAACCTATCATATCACTTCAGAAGACATGGATTGAACAACAACAACAACAACCGCCATTCGCCACTAAGTGGCGGTGACGTCACCACGACGCTTGTGCCAGGCTATGTGCACCTTGTGGCCATGTCAAGTGTCAAAAGGCCGCTGGCAGGAGGTCACAGGGCAGACCCAGATGCCACGGGTCGACTGACTGAGACAACTAGCTGGAACACCTGTGACCCCTATTGCTGTGCTTTAGCCATCCGGCGCTCTGATCGTTGTTGTGAGCGTCGATCCTCCGCCCTCCATTGTTGTTGGTGGGCGACTGCCTCCAACTGCCCAGTAGCGTCCTTCACGAGCTTCCTCCACAGGGGCCGATCTTGACACCGCTGGCATGTCCACTCAGCTCCACATCCTTCTGTGTGTCACTCCGTCTCCTCTCTAACCCGTGTGGTTCCCGTTTAGCCCCCTCTATCCGGCCGAACAAAAGCTGTTTAGGCATGCGGGGGCCTGGCATGCGGGCTACATGACCCAGCCAACACACACACACATCGTTTCATCGCCCAGCCCTAGTACAAACCTCATTACTCACAACAAGAATGACCTCTTTCACTACTGATATCAAGAATGAGCATTTTACCTTGTGAAAATTGAATTGCTGGTATCTATAACATTTCATCTTGATTCACTGATAATCTCGCCCATATCTAATTCGTCTCAGTGTACGTATATACAGTATTCAAATATGACTCATGACGACATGTTCCACGTTGAAAAATCATAGTTCTGTTGTCTTCTGATTTTATATTTGGTGCTTATGTCACAATGTAGCTGGCCCTTTAATTGCTTTGTTTTGTAAAGGGTTTCATTGGGTTAATAGTTTACAATAGCAGGCGTTACATTTACACGTCTGTATTTAACAGGTGCTTTTATCCACGGCGACTTACAAGTGAGAAAACACGAGCGACAGCGGCAGGTGGTGAATAAAAGGAGTATTTACAAAAATTAACAAGCTGAATTGTTTGAAGAACAAATTTGAGGCAGTGAAGTGTGCTGAGAGTCATGTCAAAACACACTGCCCACTAATTAAACACACACACACACACACACACACACACACACACACACACACATTATAATGTGAAAGGAAAGTGTCTTCAGACCTTGTTATTCGTCTGATTGTCACTCTGACTGAAGAGTTTAATTAAAGCTGCTTTTTTCACAGGTAGTTTAATGAATCTAACGAAGCTCTTGACGACTTTGTTCACTGTTATGATAGTCTGAAAAGTCAGTCGCTCCTGTAGCGCACATTAACCCGACCTGTGACTCGCTAAACGTCTGTCTGCCCCCTTCTTTATATCAAACACTTGTTTATAAAGTCATCTGTGACTCAGTGTTTTGTCCTGAATCGGGTGTTATAACACGCTAGCAGTTCATGAGCATGTGACGTTAACACCTCACGGACGGGCGGCTTTTCTAGCGGTTGGCACACAAAGTTATTTTGGTTATTGTGCTTGTACAGGGGCATCTGTATAACTTAAATGTTCCCTGTACACATATATACAGGGGACATTAGAATATAAGCAGTAGGCTGTAATCATCATGTACAGGTGTTATAAATGTCATCATTTCCTTTAAGACTCTTTTTTAGAATTTTACATTTTCAAATGTAACAAGTTCATTTTTAAATGTAATTTTAAATGTCTCTGGGGGCAGCTCAGCGAGTAAAGGCGCTGACTCCCAGTCAGGTCTCCTAAGCAACCAAATTGTCCCGGCTGCTAGGGAGGGTCGGGTCACATGGGGTAACCTCCTCGTGGTGGTGATTAGTGGTTCTCGCTCTCAATGGGGCGTGTGGTGAGTGACTCCAGCCAGATCTCCTTAGCAACCAAATCGGCCCGGTTGCTAGGGAGGGTAGGGTCACATGGGGTAACCGCCTCGTGGTGGTGATTAGTGGTTCTCGCTCTCAATGGGGCGTGTGGTGAGTGACTCCAGCCAGGTCTCCTTAGCAACCAAATTGGCCCGGTTGCTAGGGAGGGTCGGGTCACATGGGGTAACCTCCTCGTGGTGGTGATTAGTGGTTCTCGCTCTCAATGGGGCGTGTGGTGAGTGATTCCAGCCAGGTCTCCTTAGCAACCAAATCGGCCCGGTTGCTAGGGAGGGTAGGGTCACATGAGGTAACCTCCTCGTGGTGGTGATTAGTGGTTCTCGCTCTCAATGGGGCGTGTGGTGAGTGACTCCAGCCAGGTCTCCTTAGCAACCAAATTGGCCCGGTTGCTAGGGAGGGTCGGGTCACATGGGGTAACCTCCTCGTGGTGGTGATTAGTGGTTCTCGCTCTCAATGGGGCGTGTGGTGAGTGACTCCTGCCAGGTCTCCTTAGCAACCAAATTGGCCCGGTTGCTAGGGAGGGTAGGGTCACATGGGGTAACCTCCTCGTGGTGGTGATTAGTGGTTCTCGCTCTCAATGGGGCGTGTGGTGAGTGACTCCAGCCAGGTCTCCTTAGCAACCAAATTGGCCCGGTTGCTAGGGAGGGTCAGGTCACATGGGGTAACCTCCTCGTGGTGGTGATTAGTGGTTCTCGCTCTCAATGGGGCGTGTGGTGAGTGACTCCAGCCAGGTCTCCTTAGCAACCAAATTGGCCCGGTTGCTAGGGAGGGTAGGGTCACATGGGGTAACCTCCTCGTGGTGGTGATTAGTGGTTCTCGCTCTCAATGGGGCGTGTGGTGAGTGACTCCAGCCAGATCTCCTTAGCAACCAAATTGGCCCGGTTGCTAGGGAGGGTAGAGTGATTTGGGAATTGTTTTTAAAGTGGACTGGTTCCTGTAAACTTTTATTTAAACACTTGTTATTACCATGTTATAACTGTGTAATAACAGTATACAAAGGCTACTAATATAATGAAATGTCTTCAAAATTATTGAATCACACAGTAGACAATATAAACCATAATATAGGAATAGAAAATGATAAACCAAACAGGAATACAAGTTGAAGAATAGAAATTGCCAATGAATTATTCATTAATGATATAACTCTTTGAATGGACATTAAAGGATCTATAAGCATTGTGTAATGTAGCAATGTTTGTAAATGGCTTTAATGAAAGATCTGAACACATATAAACTAACAGGCAGTATATTTGTACTGTCATTAAAGCGAGTGGGGGTGTAAGTTGCCTGAGTTGCCATTTTCCCATGAAGACACGACTTACAACGTTGCAGCAGCGTCGCAGTAAATGCACGTTTGTCATTTCTGACGGAACGTGTCATTTTCTGTAACAGATGACGCCTCGCAGGAGCTGCAACAAAAATCCATTAGTGAGAATGATGAATGATATACGATAAATCAAAGCTGCTCAATCGTTTCATTTGTCAACACTGATCGCTCGGCACGTGTTTACATGTTGCACAACGTTAATCATATACATCAGCCTATTGATGGATCATTAACATTCTCAAAATACTGAGTTTGAAAAATAAATGAATAAAGCTTCTCAGAAATATAAATAAGAATATATTGCTTGACATTTTGTTCACTTTTCATTCATTTATAGCTAATGCTCATCTCGTCATTCCTACTATACAGAACCTTTTGAACCTTTTTGATATGATTTTGAGGCTCTGGTCAAGTTCAGACACTTTAACTGATGAAGATAAAGAGCTAAAATTAGTTATCGATCAGTGATCAGTATCTACTTGAATGGGAAAGACTGAAATCTTCAAAATGGTTGGTCAAGATTACAATCAAACAATACATTTCAATAAAGCAATACAATCTGACAACAATGGTATCATTGATTGTTCTTCTTTAGTTCAGATCATGCTAAGAATGCTAATGTTCAGGCTGGTTCAGCTAATGTGCATACACGTCAGCGATTACACTGATCAGCCACAACATTAAAACCACCTGTCTAATATCGTGTAGGTCCCCCTCGTGCCGCCACAACAGCTCTGAGCCGTCGTGGCATGGACTCCACAAGACCTCTAAAGGTGTCCTGTGGCATCTGGCACCACGGCATTAGCAGCAGATCCTTTAAGTCATGTATGTTGCGAGGTGGGGCCACCAAGGATCGGACTTGTTGGTCCAGCACATCCCATAGATGCTCAATCAGATTGAGATCTGGGGTATTTGGAGGCCAAGTCAACACCTGGAACTCTTCATCATGTTCCTCAAACCATCCCGGCGCAGTGTGGCACATAATCCTGCTGGAAGAGGCCACTGCCATCAGGGAATACTGTTGCCACGGACGCATGTACCTGGTCTGTATCGATGTTTAAGTACATCAAATTGACATCCACATGAATGGCAGGACCCAAGGTGTCCCAGAAGAACATTGACCAGAGCGTAACTCTGCCTCCACCGGCTTGTCATCTTTCCATAGTGCATCCTGATTCATCAGACCGGGCCACCTTCTTCCTTCAGACCAGGCTCCAAGGTCTAGTTCTGATGCTCTTGTGCCCATTGTAGGCACTTTCGGCGGTGGACAGGGGGCACTCTGAACGGTCTGCAGCTAGGCATCACCATACACAGCAAGCTACGATGCACTGTGTCTTGACACCTTTCTATCATGGCCAGAATTAAGTTTTTCAGTAGTTTGTGCTACAAAAGCTCTTCTGTAGGATCAGACCAGACGGGCTAGCCTTCACTCCCCACATGAGCCTTGGGCACTCATGACCCTGTTGCCGGTTCACCGGTTGTCCTTCGTTGGACCCCTTTTGGTAGGTACTAACCACTGCATACCGGGAACACCCAACAAGTCCTGCCGTTTTGGAGATGCTCTGACCCAGATCAAAATTGAGCCCAGATCCTTACGCTTGCCAATTTTTCCTGCTTCCAACACATGCAATTCAAGAACTGTCTGTTCACTCGCTGCCTAATATATTGAAGGGGTGGGGTAGTGTCCACAGGATAGCCCAGGCATGCGCTGGGTCAGTCAGCAGCCCGCACTCCCCTCCAAGGTCCACGGAGTGAGGGGCGGCGGCGTCACTGGCGGCCTGTCTTCCCAGACCTGTGGCAAGCATGAGGGGAAGGTGGCCCGGCATCGGGGTTCCGAGAAACAGCTCCGAAGAACGGGTCCAGCATCACATAATCTCGTCTAGCTCCAAACCCTCCCAGGTCTAGTCCAGGGTTGTGCGAGGATGCCAGTGTGTGCACACGTGGAGATTTGAAGCCGGCTCCCCGAGTGCGCTCTGCATTTTAAAGACGGCGGCGATGAAGCATTATTCCCATCAGGTGTGCTTCAGTCGCTGCTGACTACACAAGGCTTATTAATTATGCACCTCTTATCGCTCTCCCGCCCAATTCCCGTCGTGAGCCTGGCTGAAGGGGCAGCTCTAAGAGACGGGGTGACGATGACGAGCCGGAGGGGGCGGATCATTCTGCCACACCTTCTGCAACTACTCTATGAGTTCCAGTGTAATTTCATGCAAGAAAGAGTCTTCCCCTCCTTTCAAACAGGTTTCCCAAACACTCGGGAATTCAAACTACCAATAGATTAGTGGTGGTGGCGTAGCGGGCTAAAGCACATAACTGGTAATCAGAAGGTTGCTGGTTCGATCCCCACAGCCACCACCATTGTGTCCTTGAGTAAGACACTTAACTCCAGGTTGCTCCGGGGGGATTGTCCCTGTAATAAGTGCACTGTAAGTTGCTTTGGATAAAAGCATCTGCCAAATGCATAAATGTAAATGGATTACTGATAGTGACTCTTAACATTAAACTGAGATATGAGAAAGTATTTTTACATTCGTTACATCTGTGGACGTCTCTCTCTCATTCTAGGTCCCTGTATGATTTGACGCTCCTCCCCCCAGTTTAGGAGCTCCTCCTCCTAATAATCACCTGTCTCCTGTGTTGTCTTGTGATATAAAGGAGATGACCGAAACTGCAAGAGAGTAGATGTTGTTTGGAGAATAGTGCTGAGGGTTTTATAATCTTTGTTGACCTGGAAGCTTGTTTATGGAAGCTCCTCTCCTGTTTGTTAAGGAGTTAGGGAAGTTTTCTGTATGACTTATTAGGATGTTTAGTACTTTTGAGCAGTTAGATTGCATTACTGACTTTAGGTAACCTTTTTATGTTGCATCCCAACCCCCAGATGGGGTACGTAACACGTTACAAAATGACACTTCCTTTAAGATTGAGAGAAAAACGCTGCTTTTACTTCACAGCAGATCACACTAGCCATAAATCTCAAATCATGAAAGCTTTTTCCCTTTTTCACTCTTGGATAGCCGGTATTAGTGGTCATTTTCAAGAACGTTCCCAAATAACACGAGAGCATATCTGTGAATATAATCATTTATTTCCTGTAGAATGAGGCAAGAAATGCACACATTAATCTCAAGGTATAAAATCTTTTCTTAAATAAGCCGTTTTCATTCAAACGTTGCAATTGCATTACAATTGTTACAAACCCTGAAGAGAGCACATCCCGTACAATCAACGACACCAAACACAAATGTACAATACAAATATAGCAAACGGTAACCTGATTTGATTAAGTATCGCTCCGTAGTTGCCCGCATAAAAAGCTTTAATGTCTAATAACGTCTCTCGGACACAAAATAAGCATTGTTCTCAATTATATGTAGATATGTACAGGAACATATTTGCTCTGGATGAAAAGGCCTTGGTTGAAGCTATTTGGGTTCTCGATTCAGCTGCTGTTGATGCAGACTGATGACATCATCGTTTTGGGGAAGTCCACTGAGGTGGGTGGGTGGGTGACTCCAGTGCACAGAGAAATCTGGAAGACAGATGAACATTTCAAATCAATTAAATGTACAAGAGTTCCTCTTTACATCAGTAATCAAGGTGTTTGCGTTTGGTTTTAACACAGAAGCAGACTGCTTGGGTCATTTAGCATTTTTAGTTGTGCAATATGTAACATTATTCATGTAATAGTCGCCTTTTTCTTGCCAATGTGTGAACTTAAAGAAATGAGCCCTTCCCGGACTACCTAGTTTGCCTATTAAAGCCTGTAGACTGATTTTCATGTGAAAGGAGCGGGTCGCTTTTGCCGGGAAAATCCAAAGGGTGGGACGTTTATGCGTGCTCCCAAGATCCTTGGGAGGAGCTAATCAGCCGAGGAGAGAATACAGCCGGATGCGGCAGCTGTGTGTGGCTCTCTCTCTCCCGAACTGCCGCCTTATCCCTCTCCTCGGCTGATTAGCCCAATTGGGGGCCAGGCGTGCATAGTCACGGCCCGGCCTTCCTCCTCGTCACAAGTGCATACAGTACAACATAATCCACCATTACACATTAAAGAATTCATTGAGACACCTGCATCCCTCATGTTGACTGATCGGGAATCAGCTGTCGGCCTCAAAGTAGGTGGAGCTCCAGGTCACACCTACCAATGACGTGGACAGATGGCAGTAAAAAGGTGTTTACCCGCTGGTAGTTTTCCAGAACATTTGTGCAAGCGAGCTCTTGCGACACCAAAATGAACTCAAAAACACCATCGTTTTGGCCAGATTTTGTTCGAAATGGTCAAACCCGTTCGTTCCTTGATTTTGTAAGACGTATAACACGCCTTTACTGTGAGGGACAAGAGCCCAAAATTAGGCATGTGATCCGCCAAGCACAATAAGCAGGAAAATGTACAGAGAAATTGGGGGACAGCGAACAGTAAAAGGCAAACGAAAGGTGCACTCTTACAATCAGTACTGCCGCTCCCTATAAGCAGACTACGCAGTCTGCGTAGGGCGCCAACTCCCTAGGGGGGCACCATCTTACCCTAGGAGGGCACCAGAAAGTCCACCGGCTGCCCTTAGTCACATGTCATACGTTATTCAAGGATCCAAAAGCAGTTGAGGAACACAGACGATCGCTTCGTGCTCATATCGCGCGAACACCCCCCCCGGTCAGACAATCGCTTCGTGCTCATATCACGCAAACCACCCCCCCTCCCCACGTCCACATGGAACTCTGCGTAGGGCATCAATTTGGCCAGTGCCAGCCCTGCTTGCAATCATCAACTTTTGTCCATTTCTCTAGGCACACCACCATTATTAAAAATCATCAATTGTGCATGAACTCGACAATCAATAAAGTTTGTATAAATAAACCTTCAATAATGCTACAAATGTGTCACTTTTAAAGCATCCTGTGTAATCTTGCCTTAGTCCGCAAACCGTAATATAGATACACATTTCAACTCGGTCCATGCTTGGCGAAAAACTATTGACATTAAGCTGTCGTGACAATTAAATGGCAAATGCGATTAATTAGTTAACAACTATGTACAGTATAGCATGGGGGCGTGGCCAGGAGAGGAAGGACTGTAAGGATTGACACCTGTGGGAAATTATCTACAACTGCTTTTCTGTGTTATGGTGCGTTCACATACGACGCAAGGAAAATATTCGTCTCGCATTGCTTGCGCGAGTTTGACCGCTGGATTATAAATGTGTTTAAACAGGCGTTCGCGCGAGTAACGCGAACCCGCGAGTGTTCCCGCTTCTCTTCCGGAAAAGGACAAGAGGAGGGGCTTCTACGACTTGGTTCATAGTAAAGTACAACCAATCGCTGGAATCAAGTAGACGTGCATATTTTCACGCGCAACTTCCTCGCTCACTTTCCTCAAAGCGACGTTGTTTTTTCGTCCGGTCTCTGTACATGTATGACGTTGTGTCATGTATGACACACCGCTATAAAAAAATTCTCATCCATTTTTACAGATTTCTTCTGCTACTACGTCAGTGACATCCGGACAATCTCAATGCTGATAGGCTTTCGCGACAATGCGTCATGCTAATGAAGCGATTTAGCATGTTCGAGTCGCTCCATTCGTATCTATTCGCATCTTTGCATTGACTTTGTATGTAATCGCGCCGCGTGAAACGCTCTTTCATACGGAGTTACAAGATTTCTCTGGTTGTCAACATTATCCCACAAATGCTGTTAATTTGATCATAAATAAAACACATTTATCCGTCTGTATGTCTCCCTATGGATGCTGTGCGTATGCTTTTCCCAGTTATTTCACTTAACAGATGAAAACATACATTTATGAGCGCAACCAAAACTAATGAATCCGAAAAGGGTTTTTAATTAAATTAGGAAACACAAATCACGTTGCACAATTGCTTGGGTGTGAGAATACAACAGAGAGCTAATCAAAACATACATTTGAACCCTTTTAAGTCTCTATTGCAATGTGTTCACATCACAGACTGGGAAAATAAAGAGACGTGAAAAAAGCTGCGCATGTAATTTGCATCTTCATTAGCAGCTGCTTTTCACTTATGCTGAGAAAAGTGGGTAATTAACACAAACTGCCCCACAATTTACGAGTTTCCCTAAAAGCACAAGCATTCATTATACATGCCGTGGGGCAACAAACAGCATTTCACTTCCATAATGTCACCAATTCCCAAAAGAAACGGGATATTCAATGAGAACAAAATGTAGGGCGGGGCTTAATTATATCCAGCAGGAGTTGATTGGCTGGTGAAAATGAATACTCTCGAGGCTTTCAAACACACTCTCTTTTATCTTCACATTTAAAATGACTTTGAATCGTCTAACACGCGTGACTAAACATGTACTAATTAGAAGTCAGCGAATGAAGCAGAAGCCGTGATTTGGTTCAGCGGCAATTAAGCGATACAACATCCACATCAGAGGAACTGTGTGAAATAATCGCTTTATCTCCTCCTGTCCATACGTCAGGACAGTCGGCATAAAACGCTGACAAAGACGGTGGGTATTTTCCTCTTCAGTGTCTGGTGTGAGTGTACCGCATCAGCATTACTGTATCTGTGCGTGTAATAATGAACAACGGCCTCTATTCATGTGTAATTACCGCTGGAGCTTCAGTCTATTGTACACGTCAATAATCATATTCGTTCTCTGTTTCTATCCGTTGTGAGCTGAAATGTGCTGAGAGCAGATATGATGCATGTGCCTCAGGGTTTGAATATTTACTCATTAGTCCATATTCCAGCACTCTGATCAGCTGAGGAAAAAAAAAGTATGTATAAATGGTAAATGGTCTTATATAAAAAATTCAAAGCGCTTTACACTGCGACTCATTCACCCATTCACACACACATTCACACACCAATGGCGGTAGAGCTACTATGCAAGGCACTAGCCTGCCATTGGGATCAATTTTGGGTTCAGTGTCTTGCCCAAGGACACTTCGGCGTGTGGAGTCGTGTGGGCCAGGAATGTTGCACGTTACCACGGAGACCTAGCATGTGTGGAGGCTTCACGCTAATCTCCGCGGCATCCACGTGCAACTCACCACACGCCCCACCGAGAGTGAGAACCACATTATAGCGACCACCAAGAGGTTACCTCATGTGACTCTACCCTCCCTAGCAACCGGGTCAATTTGGTTGCTTAGGAGACCCTGGATAGAAACTTGGAGTGGTGGTGGTGGCGTAGTGGACTAAAGCACTTCACTTGTAATCAGTAGGTCGCTGGTTCGATCCCCACAGTCACCACCATTGTGTTCTTGAGTAAGGCACTTAACTCCAGGTTGCTCCGGGGGGGGATTGTCCCTGTAATAAGTGCACTGTAAGTCACTTTGGATAAAACCGTCTGCCAAATGCATAAATGTAAATGTAAATGTAACTCGCGACTCCTGGTGTGGTAGTCAGCGTCAATACTCGCTGAGCTACCCAGACCCCCCACAACTAGTATAAATTGATTAAATGTAAGCAACTCACTTATCCCACTTTGATAGGTGGTACGCACTTAGTTCTGCTGTCATGTTTCTTGTCTTCTACTCGAGCCTCTTCCTCATTTAAATGAAAGGAAACATCCGCCCGACATTCTGGACGCTCTCGTTTAACTTGGAAACACAGCATGTGACCCGGCGGTGGAATTAATGCAGATGCTGTTGGTTTGTGCTCGGTAATTTGTATTTAAATTGCACCGAGTGCTCTTACGCATTCAAATCCGAAATGCTTGGCGTGGGTCATCACCTCATAAACAAGTCAAATCACAGATTTACAGTTTCACAATAAAATGTCCAGCAGGGGGCGCCAAAAGCGAGTGAAATAGTGTCGTAATCAGACGAGGTTTTTAAGGTGAATATTAGATGCAACGTAACTTTATACTTTATAACCTAAACCTAACCAATAGTGTCTTAAAAGCAAACGAGAGATGACCAGACATCCTTACCCTAAACATACCCAATAGAGTTTGATTAGAAAAAGCAAATGTGACATGAAGTCTAAAGTTATGGAGATGCATCGTCTTATATCAAATATTAAATGGTGCACAGTAGAATCAAAAGCAGGGACGAGAATATGAAATAAAACTGGAGTTTTGTGGCTTTTAGCTTGTGCGTCTAGCTTTGAGGTTATCTGATGTACAAATATCCCGTTTTAATATGAAACACGCCGACACAGGAAAGAAAGCCAGTCATTAACATAAAGATGTCTTATAGGTACAGTAGCAAAAACAGCCCGTTGATTTGCTAACCTCAGAGGAAGGGAAGAAAACAGCCTGATCTTGTATTATTTGGAAAAGTTCAATTACGTGCTTCATTGCACGTTTGGCTGCAGTTTCACAATAAAATGTCCAGCGGGGGGCGCCAAAAGCGAGTGAAATAGTGTCGTAATCAAACGAGGTTTTTAAGGTGAATATTAGATCCTAAACCTAACCAATAGTGTCTTAAAAGCAAACGAGAGGTGACCAGAACAGACATCCTTACCCTAAACCAACACCAAAACGTACCCAATAGAGTTTGATTAGAAACAGCAAATGTGACATGAAAAGCACATTTCCTGAAGCAACCGTGTCCTTTTGTGTCACTTCTATGACAGTTTTGTCTCACGTGTCAGCTCAAACAGCGGTCTTCCGAGTTTAAAGTCCAACACTTTAATCAGGTGAGCCACCGCGCAAGCTAATCACATTGGAATAAGTGTATAAATGTAGGTGTGTCTGTAATACAAGTGTTAAAATGTGTCGTTTAACATAGCAGTGTGATAACAGAGTGAAACATAAGTGTTTCTAAAGTCATAATCAAGTTGTAATTATATAGTACATAGAGTACAAACGCATACGTGGAGTGGCGGTGGCATAGTGGGCTAAAGGACATAACTGGTAATCAGAAGGTCACTGGTTCGATCCCCACAGTCACCACCATTGTGTCCTTGAGCAAGACACTTAACTCCAGGTTGCTCCGGGGGGATTGTCCCTGTAATAAGTGCACTGTAAGTCGCTTTGGATAAAACTGTGGAGTGGTGGTGGCATAGTGGGCTAAAGCACATAACTGGTAATCAGAAGGTTGCTGGTTCGGTCCCCACAGTCACCACCATTGTGTCCTTGAGTAAGGCACTTAACTCCAGGTTGCTCCGGGGGGATTGTCCCTGTAATAAGTGCACTGTAAGTCACTTTGGATAAAAGCGTCTACCAAATGCATAACACATTAACACATGAGAATTCAGAAGAAACCAAAACTTTTTAAAATTAAGATTAAAATCAAATGGATACAGTACGGTTGAACTGCTTGTGTCTAACCTTCGATGAAAGGATGTGATATGATTAATTTCATCCTTTAGAAATTAATGAGAGGAAGATGAGAGCGCACAGGAAGTGGCTTCAGTCTTAATGAGCTCTTGAATATTTGATGGCAGCGTGACCTCTCAAACACGAGTCCATCATCACAGCGAGCTCTTTCGACGATCACACGACCCTCCAGAGAGAAAATGCCTCATCTGAGACACGAGCGCTGTGATGTCGATGCATCAATAGTCCAAAAAACATATTTATAAACGGGAAAGATATGGACGATGTTCTGTCAAATACAGCGTTCCAGTCACACTACAATAAACAATATAGTAACAGCGATGATGTGAAACATCAATGTAGTCAATGACGTCATGCTATCTATTAAGTTATTAAATGCATACAATACAATTACGTGAATACACCTCTGCTACGATGAACATGCGTTCAGTTTTGGATATTTTTCTGGGGCTGAAAGTAAAACAATATCTAGGTGATGTAACAATCTAGAAACTAAATTTTCAAAAAAGTAGTTTTCACTGTTAGTTGGCCTTGCATTTAATGTAGTCTGGCGTAATAGCTTTGGGAGACCACAAGGGGGTGCTATAACATGTACTGTACTTAATACTGAACACAACGTAATTTCAAGGCATCCGCCTTATTTTGCAGCTGCATTTCCGGCGAATGTGTAAAAGTTCATCTGTTATTGACCGCAATGTAAATAAAAGGATAATAATACCAAAATTTAGTTTATAAACAAAGTTCCCGTGAGCGCCGATCGCAATGCATGAACTATCAAAGACTCGATTCGAGTCAGTGATGCAGTGTTTCTAGTCTCAATGTAAACCTCCGTTCATATGTACCAGCATAACCTCAGACGATGCCTTTATTTACATATTAAGGCGATGTTTCATAAGCCATGCTGAATGGGAGTTCTGCGTGTCTGTTTACTATACACCACTAAGAGAGTGAGAACGCTCGCTGACAAGAACGGAGAGTAAAATGCATTTATTAATTTGCCAAGATGAAACAAGATGGCGTTTTGGTACAAAGAAAGTTAAAGCAGCATTGTACAGCGGCTTTCTGCTGGTCGTGTAAAGTTTGTGGAGGCGTGTGAAGACGGTGCAGCGGACTCTCCGTGACTCTCCCTTTAATGAAAGCCAAGAGTCTCCGTAACTGAGATCAGTTGGTTTAAAAATAATAATAATTAAGCATAGCTTATAGCGAAGCCAAAACGTAATGAAGCGAGGATATAATACAATTGTATTATAATTTCTCAAAAAATAAGCAGTGAAATTTTTGGTTTAAAATATTATATTATATATTTGAAAGATTACTTATAATTTATTAATATATATATATATATATAACTTTTGAATAAATCTCAATTAATAAATAAGTTATGAATATATATTATTTATTTATTAAAAACAAAAATCTATAATACAAATAATGTATTATATTTGTAAAGATAAATAAAAATCATGTATAAATCTCAAATGATAATCAATTAATAATAATTCATAAATGATAATATAATATAATAAAAATAATTTATATTATTTTAATGAAAAGGCAAATTAAACTGAAATGTTTTCAGTTCAAATGGAGTAACCCTGAGAAAACTTTATTATTAATGATTCAAAAGTTAATGATATTTATAAAAATAAATAAATATTAAATTATGTATAAATCTCAAATGATAATCAATTAATAATAATTCATAAATGATAATATAATATAATAAAAATAATTTATATTATTTTAATGAAAAGGCAAATTAAACTGAAATGTTTTCAGTTCAAATGGAGTAACCCTGAGAAAACTTTATTATTAATGATTCAAAAGTTAATGATATTTATAAAAATAAATAAATATTAAATTATGTATAAATCTCAAATGATAAATTATACATGTATAATAAAAATGTATTAATTATTTAATATTTAAAATTCAATAAATATTTGATTTGAATTTTATGAAATGGCATTTTTTTGTTCATGTCAAATGAAGTACCCCTAAGAAAGTTTTATTTAAAATGTCATATTTGAAAAATAATGATAATAAATAAAAATATACATACATATATATAAGAATAAATGATAAATACATTCATAATAAATAAATACGATTTATTTATAAATTATTTAATATTTAAAATTCAATAAATATTTTATTTTAATTTTATGAAAAGGCATGTCAAATGAAGTACCCCTAAGAAAACTAGTGCTTTAAAATGTCATATTTTTAATAATAGTAATCATAATAAATACGTTTGTATAAATAGTATTAATATAATAATATATTAAATGATAAATACATTAAAATTAAATAAATAAGATTCATTCATAAATTATTTAATATTTTAAATTAAATAATAAAAATGTGATTACAATTTTATGAAAAGGCAATTTTTTAAGTAACACTAAGAAAAATGTTGATTTAAAATGTCATTTGTAAAAATAATAAATAATTGATGTATAAATATAAAAAAAATACATAATAATATATTAAATGATAAACACATTAATATTAAATAAACAAGATTTATTTATAAATTATTTTATATTCAAAATTCAATAATAAAATATTTGCTAGAAATTTAAATGATATTTGTGGGGGAAAAAATCCTCTATAATGATCACATAATACTGATGTTTTCAAGAAAAACGTCTTCAGTATCTCTGATGATCTTCTGCTCTTTGTGGAAGTCTTCACTGTCTCACCTGCAGTGATCTTTATGCCGCTCGTCCCTTCATGTCTCTGGTGGATTCAGCAGCTCGAGCCACACTGTCGGCCATCAGAGCATCCTCCAGACAGCGGCGGGCCTGATGGACCTTCAGCTCCTGCTCCCTGAGGAACACCACGAGAGAGAGAAAGCGTTGAGAGAGCTGCTGCTGCTGTCTAACAGCGATCTTCATCATCTGTGACCTTTCTTTATCTCGTCACCTGACGTCTGTCTCACCATCTCACCTTCACCCCGGCCTGTCAATCAAACTCAACCCTGTCTATCACCTCCCGTAACCCCGCCCCACCATTCCCTCACGCTGTCTGTCTGCTGCAGCAGGATGCTTCCTGCTCTTTTGCAATAAAAGTTTGAGTTTCGTGTACTATGGCCTACCTAGGTGGCATTTTAAGGGCAGAATACACATGAACGCTTAGCCAATGCACTGCAAACAAGGTTTTTTTGTGTTAATGGCAACAGCATACATTTGGCCAAAGGTGTGTATTTTGGGGGGAATTTTGATATTTCAACCTCAGTTCCTATAATACATCTATAATACACTGTAATAGTCACACTCGGGACCTTCAGGACAAACATGTCCCCATTGAAACCCATTAAAATTGCAATATTTGATCACAGTGCCATTAAAGCATAAAATCACGAATTATATGATAGTATACATTCATTGCAGATCCCTGACTTCAAAATGTACATTTGTAATATTTTCCTCCAGATGGCACCATTTAGCTCATGTTTAGCCTGTGGAGCAAATACAAGCTTTTCCCCTATTCTCTGTTTGCTGTATTATAGAGACCTGCAGGACAACTGAATACATGATGCAGATACAATTGTGTGTGTGTGTGTGTGAGTGTATGTATATGTGTGTGCGTGCGTATGTGTGTGCGTGTGTGTGTATATGTTTGTGTGTGTGTGTGTATGTGTGTGTGTGTGTATTCTCTGTTTACTGAATTATAGAGACCTGCAGGACAACTGAATACATGATGCAGATAAATTGTGTGTGTGTGTGTGTGAGTGTATGTATATGTGTGTGCGTGCGTATGTGTGTGCGTGTGTGTGTATATGTTTGTGTGTGTGTGTGTATGTGTGTGTGTGTGTATGTGTGTGTATGTGTGTGCGTGCGTATGTGTGTGTGCGTGCGTATGTGTGTGTGTATGAGTGTGTATGTGTGTGTGCGCATGTGTGTGTGTGTGTATGTGTGTGTGTATGAGTGTGTATGTGTGTGTGCGCATGTGTGTGTGTGTATGTGTGTGTGCGTACGTGTATATGTTTATGTGTGTGTATATATGTGCGTGTGTGTATGTGTGTGTGTATATGTTTGTGTGTGTGTGTGTGTGTGTGTGTATGTGTGTGCGTGCGTATATGTTTGTGTGTGTGTGTAAATGTATGTGCGTGTGTGTGCGTATGTGTGTGTGTGTGCGTGTATATGTGTGTGTGTGCGCGTATGTGTGTGTGTGTGTGCATGTATATGTGTGTGTGTGCACGCATGCGTGTGCGCGCATGCGCGTGAGTGTGCGCGCATGCGTGTGTGTGCGCATGCGTGTGTATGTGTGTGTGTGTGTGTGCATGCGTGTGTGTGTGTGTGTGTGTGTGTGTGTGTAAAACACAACAGTGGCATTTAAAAGGGTTAAAATTCTGAAAATGAATTAATATTTGGTAGTTATGATCAGGACTGATCATAAACATCAATGAAAGTGGAAAATAATATTAATATTTTTATGAAATTGTTTTGACATGGACATTTTTGTTTAATCTGACAATGCACAAAAAATAATAATGCATCAAAATCACTGTTGTTACCAGTTATTGACACATCCCAGACTGCGGTATTCCACAAAAAAAAAAAAAATAAATAAAAATTCCCCTTATCATTTAGTATGTTGAAATTAATTCATTTTTTGTGTTTTTATTTTTTCATAAAAGAACAACAGTGGCATGATGTAAACAAACTGGCATTTAAAGGGTTCAATTCCTGAAATTGATGTATGAATATTAAATGAATATTTGGTAGTTATGATCAGGACTGATGTTGCTTAAAAAAAAATTACTAAGTGAAAGAGGAAAATAATATTAATATATAATATTACAATGACACAGACATTTTTGTCCTATAGTAACGTTTTTAAATTGTTAAAACAATACAACCATCTCAAAAATACTTATATCAACTTATATCAAACAAGTAACCAATAATGAAAATCAATCATATGGGCACCTTATTCCATCCATGCCCTCTTGTGTGCGCTGTGGGACCCACGTGGGATAACGGCTCTTTCCAAATATGGATTCTAACACACTCTAGACATTCAACGAGGATCATCTAACACATCTCTGACGGAGAGCGTTTCAGTGAATGGATCCCAGAGGAACTGTCGCTATAGAGATGCCATTAGCGATTACACATCACCGCATGTCATGACACTCTCAGGAATATTTCACAATTCGTAGCTGGGTGCCACCGACAGACCAGGGTCCAGAAAACTTTCCATAGAAGACAGTTCACACTAGTACACTCTCTAGTACACTCTCTAGTGCCCCTTGTGGCATTGTTGAGCATTACAGAAGGCAGAAGTCTTAAAGGGACAGTGACTAAATTACAACGGCTAATTATGGGGTCTGGGCAACGAGTATTGACCGGGTGTTGCGGATTGTTCCAGTAGCACTGCTCACTCATTAATGGAAATGTTGAACAGAGTTGGACTGAAACTGCAGCCCAGTCTCACTCCTCGCCCTTGAGTGAAAAATTAGGTTCTTTTATTGCCAATTCTTATTAACTGCGCACCTGTTGTCTGAATACATAGATTTGATAGTGTCGTACGTTTTACCCCCAATGCCGGACTGTAGAATTTTATAATACAGAGCATCATGCCAGATGGAATCGAATGCTTTTTTTAAAATCAACAAAGCATGCATAAATTTTGCCTTTGCTTTTTTGGTGCACGTGCTGGTTGACTATCGTGTGTAGCGTGTGAATGTGGTCGGTGGTGCGGTGGTTTGGTAGGAATCCAATCGGACTCTTACTCAAGACATTGTGCTTGGTAAGAAAGGCCTGTATCCGGGCATTCAAGATACAGCAGAAAGTCTTCCCCAGATTCTCTCTCTCTCTCTCTCTCTCTCTAATAAAAGCTTGTTTGTCAATGCTCGCAGCTTCCTCTTATAATGCAGTATTCACATCAAAATCATTACGAGACACACAAAGGAAGGAACAAACACTCAGCGCACATGTTCCGCATTATAATGATGCGAGTGTGAACTCACTGACATTCCAGAGCATTTCCTGCAGCATGCAATCAAACAGGCTTTATCTACAGATGCAAGTATAGTAGCTAAAGCACAGGATAAATACCGCGGTTGTGTCCACTCAAAACGCAACGCCAACCGCTGTTAATTTTAGCCTGTAAAGAGTCTCAGAAAGTGGAAGTGAATAGTGGGCAGAATTCTGTCAGGCATTCACTTCCTCTAATGACCACTGGCAGACAGCAGCACAGCTCTAATGCACGGCTCATTAGAATGAATGGACACACACACACACACACACACACAGCATGCTCTCTCTCTCTCTCTCTCTCTCTCTCTCTCTCTCTCTTCATTCATGAGCATTTACTGCCATCTTGTGTTTTGCAGCACAAAATCATTTTAGCACATTCAGCTGAATCATGCAGTGGAGACTGTTTGTAACTCACAAACTAACACAAATATTCATAAAATCTTTGGGCAATAGAGAAATAGGCCTTCAGATCTGCCCACAAATGTTCTATCGGATTGAGGTCAGGGCTTTGTGATGTCCACTCCAGTACCTTGACTTTGTTGTTCTTAAGCGATTTTGCCACAACTCTGGGGGTATTCTTGGGGTCATTGTCAATTTGGAAGACCCATTTGCAACCGAGCTTCAACTTCCTGGCTGATGTCTTGAGATGTTGCTTCAATAAATGTTCCTTCCTCATGATGCCATCTATTTTGTGAAGTGCACCAGTCCCTCCTCCAGCAAAGCACCCCCACAACATGACACTGCCACCCCCATGCGTCACAGTTGGGATGGTGTTCTTCGGCTTGCAAGCCTCACCCTTTTTCCTCCAAACATAACGATGGTCATTATGGCCAAACAGGTCATTTTTGTTTCATCAGTCTAAAGGAAAGATCTTTGTCCCCATGTGCACTTGCAAACTGTAGTCTGTCTTTTTTTATGGCGGTTTCTTCCTTGCTGAGCAGCCTTTCAGGTTATGTTGATATAGGACTGGTTTTGCTGTGGATCTAGATACTCGTCCACCTGTTTCCTCCAGCATCTTCACAAGCTCCTTTGCTGTTGTTCTGGGATTGATTTGCACTTTTCACACAAACTACGTTCATCTCTAGGAGACAGAATGCGTCTCCTTCCTGAGCGGTATGATGCTGTGTGGTCACATGGTGTTTATACTCGTGTACTATTGTTCGCACAGATGAACGTGGCACCTTCAGGTGTTTGGAAATCGCTCCCAAGGATGAACCAGACTTGGAGGTCCACACTTGGCTGATTTGTTTTGATTTTCCCATGATGTCAATCAAAGAGACACTGAGTTTGAAGGTAGAGCTTAAAATACATCCACAGGTACACCTCCAATTGACTCCAATTAGCCTGTCAGAAGCTAATTGGCTAATTGCCTAAAGGCTTGACAGCATTCTCTGGAATTTTCCAAGCTACTTAAAGGCACAGTTAACGTGGTGTATGTAAACTTCTGACCCACTGGAATTGTGGTTATAGTCAATTAAAAGTGAAACAATCGGTCTGTAAACCATTGTTGGAAAAATGACTTGTGTCATGCACAAAGTAGCCAAGTCCTAAACGACTCGCCAAAACTATAGTTTGATCATATTAAATCTGTGGAGTGGTTAAAAAATGAGTCTTAATGGCTTCACACATAGTGTATGTAAATGGCTGACTTCAACGGTACATCATCACATTGCTACTGGTGCAAATGTCCATTCCGGATATCAACAATTTAATTATAAACAGTGAAAATGCTCATTTTTTTACATCTGTAATTTGGTTTATAACAGTAATGCGACTGTAACTAGTTAAAAAGCTTTTTAAGATCCCACTAATTACCAGCCCTCTTTAACGTGTACATGAAAGACCAGTCTGAACAAGGAAGAGGTTGCAAAACTGGCTGTATGATGGGTAACACCCTAATGAATCATCTTATGTATGCCAATGATCTGGCTATTTGTTCTCCGAGTAGTTCTGGCTTTCAGCAGCTGCTGAATATATGTTCTGATTATGGGGTCCACTTCATTACCGATCAAATGTATGTTGACGATGATATGTATAGGCAGCGCCACATGTTGTATGCTCAAGCTAATATGTTGGCAAGAAAATGTTACAAATGTATCTGTCGACTGGATCATTCTCAGAACGCCATTATTATGATGCTGTCAATCCTAGGTTTTAAATCTGAAGGAAACTGTTGCATCACAGATTTATTTGCCTTATCGCCCGTTGTGGATGATGCATTCTACGAATGAAGAACTTTTAAAAAGCGATGTATAAATACTACATACACATGCACGGTTAATCCAGACACAATGAAACATTATTAGAGGTAAACTACTTTTCTCAGTTGATAGGACGCATTAATACAGATTTGATGCTGTTGGGTTTTGACTGAGAATCTGTAATTAAAATGATACTTTACTGTTCATTAGCAGTATGAGATCTATGCTGATAAATCTCCACACAGGGAAAAATGTAATTGCTTATTTTGGGGTCGTTTTTGGGGTGAGATCTGGCAACACTGCAACTGTGATAAGTGGTGGGTGAAATACCAGAGTACTGTCACTTTAAAAAGATCGTTATTAGCCTAGTTACAACAACATCTAAAAAGTGTTTTTACTAGTTTTAATTCGGTTGTTGAAATCAGGAATGGACATTTGCACTAGTGACAAAGTCATTATTGATATTTAAAATTAGGGATGCACCGTTACTACTTTTTCTCTTCCGATCCGATTCCGATATCAGAAATCTCAGTATCGGCGATCCCGATTCGATACGGTGTTTTTTTTACATAATCAATTTAGAATATATCTTTACATTATTGTGCACACCCAGCCCCTAATCAGGCTAATCAAGCCTCCGAGAGGGATAAAGGCCGACTGGAGACGGCAGTGCGACAGAGAGAGAGAGATTTACGTACAGCTGTCCGACACCTATGTGTGTCTTTATGGTTAAGCTCATAATTAAAATATTATTTATAATGTCAATATGGTTCTTGCCGCCTCCTTTCCCTTTAACCTCTTTACACTGGTGCCGAAACCCAGGAAGAGGAGCGATGCGCTGTAGTGGAGTCCTCGCCACTACCATCCACCCCAACGGAGGAGCCCGGCCACCTGAGAATGGACGAACGTCTGCCGACCACGAAGGGAGAAGGGGCTCCTAGCCGACCACCTGGAATGGTCAAGGCCGCTGCCAGGAGTGGGGGGAGACCCCTACCAGCCGCTAAACGCACCGGGTCGTGATGACCGCCGACCGTGAGTGGGGAGGGGCTCACGGCCGACCGCCTGAAGCGGGAAAACTGCTGCCAGGGGCGGGGGAGACCCCTTCTGTTTCCCAAGAACAAGGCGGGGCAGTCCGCCCGCCAGGGGCCAGAAGACTGCCTCCGATCCGTCCGGGGAGGAGCGGCTGTCGTCCATTGGAGGTTGGAGGAGTGGCCGAGGACCTTAGCTACGGCGTATCGGAGAACCGGCGAGTAAGTGTGTTTTTTCTCTCTCTCTCTCTCTCTCTCTCTCTCTCACACTGCCACTCCATGTTGGCCTTTCCCTCCCTTTTTATAAATGTTTTGTTAATTTGGCACGATCGCTGTTACGTTGTGTAGGTGCCACATTTTTTTTAGTTTCCCTCCCATTGTCCCCTCCCTCATCCAGTTAGATGGGGATGACCTGCCGGCAGACGGGGCGTTAGGCACACCCCTCCCCAGGGAAGGGGGTGTACGTCACATACCGGCCTGAGAGAACGAGGGAGGAATGTGGCAGGGCGGAGGACGGGCCGGGTCGTGATTTCCGCACACCTGCCCCCTAATCAGGCTAATCAAGCCTCAGAGAGGGATAAAGGCCGACTGGAGACAGCAGTGCGACAGAGAGAGAGATTTACGTACAGCTGTCTGACACCTGTGTGTGTTTCAGTTTTATATTAAACTATCATTTTAATATAAACATATTTTCATGCCGGTTCTCGCTGCCTCCTTTCCCATTAATCCCTTTACAGACACCATTTCTGTATTTTTAGGATATCAATTTCACGACTGAAGAAAGCTGAAGTTATGCACACATCTATTTCACCCTCAAAGTAATCATTCAGAGTGAAATTACTCTCGTCAGTCTCATGAGAATCACAATGACCTTGAGCTATGATTGAACGGTGACACTTCATTCGACTGAGAAAAACCCCTTGATTCAAAAGAGATCTGCAAAGAATACATACCACATTAAAACTCACATCAGTCCTAAATTGGAAAGCAGTAATTAAGGATAACTTTCTCAAAACAAACCAAAACTATCTGGAGTTAATTCAAAACAAGGTTATGAGACTGTTGTTAGGACAAACACTTTTATTTACATTGAAGGGATCTTGCAATAAAGCAACATGCAATGCATCGCACCTGATTTGAACTCAGTTTAAGACAGACACACAGTCTTACCGGATGTCTTCATCGGTGACAGTGAAGGCTTTACACAGTGGCTGCGAGGAGTTGAGCCAAATGGCGGGGTTCTTCTCCGCCGCTGTGGACGTCTGGCCGGTGATTGGAGCTGAGCTCATGTGTAGTGCACTCGCGATCGCTGAAAGAAGTGTCTCGTCTGACGAGTCTGGGCCGATACCTGCACAACCCACGACATTAACGAGCTTTTATCGCCAGTAACCGAAATCAGGCAATTGAGACTGACAGAGCCAACGAGAGTCTTACTTTGTAAACCTTTGGGCAGCTCCATAGTCCTGAGCACTTCCTCCGTCACATCTGAAGATCTCAAACCCTTCAAACGCTTCTCCCAGAAGAGCTACACAAACACAAGAAAACAGACAACAATCGGTCAACATCTGGGACACTTCCAAACTCGTGAGGCTCCAAAGAGCTTGAAATGTACATTCAAATATGACGTGTTGATGCGTCGCAAGAGGTTTGACATCAATGTCTATATGACTGGATCTGTTGCATATGTTTCTCATGCAAAGCTACGTATCACATGACCTCAAATCAGGGGTCTCCTGCTGATCCCCTTGCAAGGGACCATCCTCTAAATATAGTGATATTATACTAGTGATAAGACACTAAGCTCTATTTTGGCGAATGGTATGCGCAACAACCGTGAGCTATGTCTTATCCAAATTTTCAAGAATGCTAATTCGAAGCGCAATTTTTGTGCTAGCGCAAGTGTAGTGTTTGCGCTATCTGTGGGTGTTTGTGCGCAAACTCTGCTATGTTAATGAAGTGGCGCAATTTGCTATTTTCCTGAGAAATAAGTCCTTCAGCAGCAGGTCTGTTTTCTGCAGAAAGTCTAAACTCAGTTCCTGTATTTGCAGTTTGGTGATTCCACCAGCAGGGGGCGATAATGTCCACAAATGCCAAAAACGTCAAATTATGTCCATGACAATTGCCGTTTTATGAAACAAATTTGTATGAGATGTGTGTTAATTATATATGGGTGATAGTTTATTTTTCAATTATTATGTTTAGATTTACAATTGTATTAATAATATATATTTGTTTTCATAGAGTGATTTTTAAGTCACTGCAAATGGGACCAGTGGAAGAAATTGGTGAGGGTAAAATGTTTGGATTTGGTGTTATTTCATATGATATTTTGTTTATATTTTTGTTTCGATTAAAGTGTAATTTGAATTAAGAAATACTTTTTGGTTTAATTTTTTCGTTTTTCATTTAATGAATAACATTTGTCAAAATCGACCAGTAGAAGTGAAGTGTGTGTGTGTGTGTGTGTGAGTAAATAAAAATGATTAATAATACTTACATTATTGGGGGTCTGGGTATCTCCGCGAGTATTGGCCCTGACTATCACACCTGGAGTCGCGAGTTTGAATCCAGGGCGTGCTGAGTGACTCAAGTCAGGTCTCCTAAGCAACCAAATTGACCTGGTTGCTAGGGAGGGTAGAGTCACATGGGGTAACCTCCTCGTGGTGGTGGTTAGCGGTTCTCGCTCTCAATGGGGCGTGTGGTGAGTTGTGTGTGGATCGTGGAGAGTAGCATGAGCCTCCACATGCTGTGAGTCTCCGCAGAGTCATGCACAACGAGTCACGTGATCAGATGCGCGGATTGACGGTCTCCGAAGCGGAGGCAACTGAGATTCGTCCTCCGCTACCCGGAGACCCAGCCCATTAGCGCTTTGCTTGTGAAATTTCGCCAAACCCACTTGCAGTGCTGGGTAGTAACGGATTACATGTAATCAGGATTACATAGCCAGATTACAAAAATCAAGTACTTGTAATTGGCTTACTTTATATTTTAAAATACTCGTAATCTGACTAGTTAATTTTTATAGATAGCATGATAACATATTAACAAGGCAACGGCAGTAAATTGTTAATTTATTGATCATTCTAATAATTTTATTCTTTCAATCTTTTACAGTTTTCAATCTAAATCAGCACGCTGCTAATATACGTCCTGTAAGTCTTCGAGTGTTTTCGGAAGAGAGGGGGAGGGTTGAGTGTGTTGCACTCAGAACTGATCCTCGCTAGTCAACATTTTGACATAGCAACATCATTGTTCACTGCTGTTAGATGTAATTATTATTAAATTCATGTAACTTTTAATGCACATTTTCAAAATGTCTCTTTTTGTTAGTAAAAAGTATGGAATACACGTTCTTCCTTTATGCACTTTTATGTTAAAATGATTACCATACTCAAATGCATGTAACATAAAATAAAGTACAATTAGGTTGAAAGTAATCCAAAAGTAATCCGGAAGTAATCCAAAAAGTAATCAGATCGGATTACAAACAAATTATCTATGAGATTACGCAACTGATTGCATTTTTTTGCCATGTAATCTGTCATCAGTACCGGATTACATTTCATAAGTAATCCGCCCTGCACTGCCCACTTGTGCCTAGACTCGGCGCACACTTGGACGAAAACATTAAAACTTCATGGCCACGCCCACTGACTTGGCAAGAATGACTTAAAAGCATACCGCTGCGCTTGGCGCTTTTAAAATAGTGCCTATTATGTTGTTTGCAAAATTAAATGATTGGAAAAATACTTTTTTTACGCTATTTTTTCTGTGCACGCCCTAGCACCCCCTTGTGGCCCCCTGGGGGTCCCGGACACCAGTTTGAAAACCCCTTCTTCAGAGGAATGGGAATAAAACAATTGTACTTTTATGAAACTCATGGGGCGTTTTGTCCTTTTTGGAGCTTGACAGTCGGTGTCACTATGAACTGGTTTTGTATGAAAATAACAGCATATGGGTTTGGAACAACATGAGGGTGAGTAAATAAGGAAATAAAAAAGAAATCATTTTGGGTGAACTATTCATTCAAAAATCACGTACGTGTAGTAATATAAGCTCAAGGCATAATTGGCCATTTTTCAGAATGTTAATTATGGCAGAGATGATGCCATAACGAATTTAAAAAGGTCAAATCTTCCCGCGGGTCATCTATTTCTGATCACCATAAACCGCCATCACTGATATCAGCTGCTGAGTCTCTGTAACGCCCCTCAGCCCTGTCTGTATGTGGCCGTTTCCTGTGAAACTAGTCTAATGACGCTCTTTAGGAAACGTAATAGCCAAATGAAAAATGCATTAAAATCATCGGCACATTTACAGTAATGCTTAATTATATATCACCAGGAAAGTCATTGCAAGTCTATTGTGACTATTTGATTTATCTCGATCAGTGTTCCAGGCCATCTTCTACACACTGAAGCAGATCCTTTAAAGAAGCGGAGTGTGTACTATCAGCGGTTACTGAATGAACTACAGTGTTTGCCCACAGGAGACATAAACAGCAAGAGTCTAAAGCACAAGCCATAACAGCAGCTCATAAAGAGAGCGGGATTTATTGAACATTAGACTTAAATAGAGCTCTTCCAGGACTGGTGTGGGGCTTGTGCAAGTAAATCCACCTTCTGCTACACTAAAACGGTCCAATATTTAACAGCGAGTAAAAACGCAAGGTCTACAGCAGAGATTCTCAACAGGTTGGTTCTGGAAGAAACAAAAAACCCACTAATGTTAAAAACAATCTAATCTGATTGGACATAGTCAAACCAAAAAACGTCACTCGGCAACACACAGTGGTTAATCTTTGAGACTCATTACACGATTGGCTGCAGTTACCAGTGACATGTCCAGCAGGGGGCGCCAAAAGGGAGTGAAATGGTGTGTGTATGTATATATATATATATATAGCCATTTCTTTGTCGCTGAAGTAGTGAAACCGAACGATCATCACTCTAGGCCTGTGATTCTCCGTGTTAGACGAAGGCGCAGGGCCAATACGATGCGCTCTATCCAGCAGTGGAGGAGTTGGAAAGATTACTGATCCGAGCACGTCCTGGAAAAATTGTGACATGAAGGTAACCGGATCGCTCCCTTCTGTTCGCTCAGGTAAGCCGATGACTTGAAGATTGCAACGGCGAGAGCGTGACTCCCAAGTCCTCCACTTTGTTGGCGAGTTGTTTGTAAGCCGAATTCAACTTTAGCACCGTCTGGTCCAGTGCTACAATGCGGTCGCTGTAGTCGTTCAAGTGTTGATTAAGATCGTCAATCCGCCGTGACTCAAAGCTCGATTTAAAAGTCTCAAAAGACGCAACAACTGGGGCAAGAGCGGAGTCAATAGCTGCTTTTACCGGTTCTGCGATGGTAGATTCGAATCCAGGGCGTGCTGAGTGACTCCAGCCAGGTCTCCTTAGCGACCAAATTGGCCTGGTTGCTAGGGAGGGTCGAGTCACATGAGGTAACCTCCTCGTGGTCGCTATAATGTGGTTCTCGCTCTCGGTGGGGCGTGTGGCGAGTCGTGTGTGGATGCCGCAGAGAATAGCGTGAAGCCTCCACACGCACTACGTCTCCATGGTAACGCGCTCAACAAGCCACATGATGAGATGTGCGGATTGACGGTCTCAGACGCGGAGGCAACTGAGATTCGTCCTCCGCCACCCGGATTGAGGCGAGTCACTACGCCACCACGAGGACTCGGAGCGCATTGGGAATTGGCTGTTCCAAATTGGGGAGAAAAGGACAAATAAGGTTTCAGTGAGGCACTTACAATGGAAGTCAATGGGGCCAATTATAAGAAGGGCAGAAATGTGACGCTTATCATTTTATAAAAGCACTTACATTAATTCTTCTGTTAAAACTTGTGCATTATTTGAGCTGTAAAGTTGATTAAATCATCATTTTTAGGTTTTGTTGACATCGTCATGGAAACGAAGTAATAAAATTGGCTGTAACTTCACACAGATGCGGTTATTAAGTGATTTGATCACAGTAAAATCATGTTAACACACATATTGTTTATGTCTTGTGTCTATACTTTTGATGAAGTGAGTATTTTAATGTTCAAAATTTGGTCCCCATTGACTTCCATTGTAGGTGCCTCACGGTGACAGATTTTTCCTCTCTGTGTGCACTGATGTCTCCCCAAATCATCAGCGCATTACTGCTGTATGAGTGTCGAATGAGACGTAACTGAGACTGAAGGGCTCCTGCAGTGACCGCTAGTGGTGAACGCATGATGCAGCTTGAAGTCGTATCGTTCTGATCCGAGGTCAGTGTTTGAGTCTCACCTGTCGAGGTTGTTCTGTGGCTTTCTGCAGGTCTGTTTTCACTTTGTTGTTTGGATGACTGACCACTTTAGTGACGGGCTGCTTGAAGATGGATGCTGTTTGTCTGATGGGGAGAGCGGTGTTCAGATCCAGCTTCCCTGAGAAGAGCAAAAGATTAGTGTTTTATATATACAATTATTATTTTGGTTTACAGAACTGGCACCTCATTTTCATATTACATCATTTCATTTTCTGTGCATGCAAAACAATCCCAATAAAACACTTTGAAATTGAAAAAATTTATATTTTGAGAATTAGTAATCCAGAGATAACAGACCCATGGTACACCCCCGCCCCAATCGCAAAGCATTGTTATCCAAGTAGTAAGAGAGAAAAAAACTCTACTCTTAAAGGGACAGTTCACCCCAAAATGTAAGATTCACTCATCATTTACTCACACTCATGTCATCCCAGATGTGTGACTTACTTTCTTCTACAAAACACAAATGATGATTTTTAGAAGAATATCTCAGCTCTGCAGATCCTTACAATGTAAGTGAATGGGTGCCAA
The DNA here is from genome assembly GCF_025860055.1 of Xyrauchen texanus. Taxonomy (NCBI): domain Eukaryota; kingdom Metazoa; phylum Chordata; class Actinopteri; order Cypriniformes; family Catostomidae; genus Xyrauchen; species Xyrauchen texanus. The sequence continues at coordinate 2,239,147 of NC_068279.1, read as the reverse complement.
AATTCTACACTCCAAAAAGCACATAAATGCAGCATAAAAGCAATCCAGTGGTTTAATCCGTGTCTTCAGGAGTGATATGATTGGTGTGGGTGAGAAACAGATAAATAC
>NC_068279.1:2171539-2234039 GCF_025860055.1 Xyrauchen texanus | reverse complement strand
TGCTTTCAGCACCTTTATCATGTTGAGGTTGTCGCTGCGCAGTCTCTGTTTGTTCTTCTGCATTTTGCCAGGCATCATTTTGCCCGTGCGAAAGTCGAAACATCCCAGATCCACAGTGTTGCCGAGGTAACGGGACAACTGCGGCTTACTCCTGAACTTCTTTCCTGTAGGACTGAACAAGAACACACACAAACACAAACATTAGAATCTGTCGACATGAAAAAATAAATACAAATTAAAATAGTTAAACCTCTTTTCAAACTGACAAATAAATTGACATGTTTTTTTACCGTTTGTGGGTCAATGTCTATTGTTATTCAAAAATACTTAAAAAAGAAAAACACAAAACAAAACTTGAAAACACCTCTACTATAATCAACATGTTTATGTCTCATTAAAAGTTGAAATTCTCGGAAAAAAGAAAAGTTGACATGAGTAGTTTGCAATAAACATTTGTTATTATTGCTTTTTAAGAAATCATCAAACAAACATTGTATATAAATAAATATATATATATATATATATATATATTAGTCAAAAGGTTTTTCCAAATATGAATGTATATATATTATATATGGACAAAAGTTTTCAAATATGAACGAATATATATTATATATGTACAAAAGTTTTCAAATATGAATGTATATATATTATATATAGATAAAAGTTTTCAAATATGAATGTATGTATATTATATATGGACAAAAGTTTACAAATATTAATGTATATATATTATATATGGACAAAAGTTTTCAAATATGAACGAATATATATTATATATGTACAAAAGTTTTCAAATATGAATGTATATATATTATATATAGATAAAAGTTTTCAAATATGAATGTATATATATTATATATGGACAAAAGTTTTCAAATATGAACGTAATATATATTATATATGTACAAAAGTTTTCAAATATGAATGTATATATATTATATATAGATAAAAGTTTTCAAATATGAATGTATATATATTATATATGGACAAAAGTTTTCAAATATGAATGTATATATATTTTATATGGATAAAAGTTTTCAAATATGAATGTATATATATTATATATGGACAAAAGTTTACAAATATTAATGTATGGACAAAAGTTTTCAAATATGAATGTATATATATTATATATGGAAAAAAGTTTTCAAATATGAATGTATATATATATTATATATGAATAAAAGTTTTCAAATATGAATGTATATATATGGACAAAGGTTTTCAAATATGAACGAATATATATTATATATGGACAAAAGTTTTTCAAATATGAATGTATATATATTATATATGGACAAAAGTTTACAAATATTAATGTATATATATGGACAAAAGTTAACATATATTAATGTATATATATGGACAAACGTTTTCAAATATGAATGTATATATATTATATATGGACAAAAGTTTACAAATATTAATGTATATATATGGACAAAAGTTTACAAATATTAATGTATATATATTATATATGGACAAAAGTTTTCAAATATGAATGTATATATATGGACAAAAGTTTTCAAATATGAATGTATATATATGGACAAAAGTTTTCAAATATGAATGTATATATATTATATATGGACAAAAGTTTACAAATATTAATGTATATATATGGACAAAAGTTTTCAAATATGAATGTATATATATTATATATGGACAAAAGTTTACAAATATTAATGTATATATATGGACAAAAGTTAACATATATTAATGTATATATATGGACAAAAGTTTTCAAATATGAATGTATATATATTATATATGGACAAAAGTTTACAAATATTAATGTATATATATTATATATGGACAAAAGTTTACAAATATGAATGTATATATATTATATATGGACAAAAGTTTTCAAATATGAATGTATATATATGGACAAAAGTTTTCAAATATGAATGTATATATATTATATATGGACAAAAGTTTTCAAATATGAACGTAATATATATTATATATGGACAAAAGTTTTCAAATATGAATGTATATATATGGACAAAAGTTTTCAAATATGAATGTATATATATTATATATGGACAAAAGTTAACATATATTAATGTATATATATGGACAAACGTTTTCAAATATGAATGTATATATATTATATATGGACAAAAGTTTACAAATATTAATGTATATATATGGACAAAAGTTTACAAATATTAATGTATATATATTATATATGGACAAAAGTTTTCAAATATGAATGTATATATATGGACAAAAGTTTTCAAATATGAATGTATATATATTATATATGGACAAAAGTTTTCAAATATGAACGAATATATATTATATATGGACAAAAGTTTTCAAATATGAATGTATATATATGGACAAAAGTTTTCAAATATGAATGTATATATATTATATATGGACAAAAGTTTTCAAATATGAACGTAATATATATTATATATGGACAAAAGTTTTTCAAATATGAATGTATATATATTATATATGGACAAAAGTTTACAAATATTAATGTATATATATGGACAAAAGTTTTCAAATATGAATGTATATATATATTATATATGGACAAAAGTTTACAAATATTAATGTATATATATGGACAAAAGTTAACATATATTAATGTATATATATGGACAAACGTTTTCAAATATGAATGTATATATATTATATATGGACAAAAGTTTACAAATATTAATGTATATATATGGACAAAAGTTTACAAATATTAATGTATATATATTATATATGGACAAAAGTTTTCAAATATGAATGTATATATATGGATAAAAGTTTTCAAATATGAATGTATATATATGGACAAAAGTTTTCAAATATGAATGTATATATATTATATATGGACAAAAGTTTTCAAATATGAATGTATATATATATGGACAAAAGTTTTCAAATATGAATGTATATATATGGACAAATGTTTTCAAATATGAATGTATATATATTATATATGGACAAAAGTTTTCAAATATGAATGTATATATATTATATATGGACAAAAGTTTTCAAATATGAATGTATATATATTATATATGGACAAAAGTTTTCAAATATGAATGTATATATATTATATATGGACAAAAGTTTACAAATATTAATGTATATATATGGACAAAAGTTTTCAAATATGAATGTATATATATTATATATGGATAAAAGTTTTCAAATATGAATGTATATATATTATATATGGACAAAAGTTTTCAAATATGAATGTATATATATTATATATGGACAAAAGTTTTCAAATATGAATGTATATATATTATATATGGATAAAAGTTTTCAAATATGAATGTATATATATTATATATGGACAAAAGTTTTCAAATATGAATGTATATATATTATATATGGACAAAAGTTTTCAAATATGAATGTATATTTGGACAAAAGTTTTCAAATATGAATGTATATATATGGACAAAAGTTTTCAAATATGAATGTATATATATTATATATGGATAAAAGTTTTCAAATATGAATGTATATATATTATATATGGATAAAAGTTTTCAAATATGAATGTATATATATTATATATGGACAAAAGTTTTCAAATATGAATGTATATATATGGACAAAAGTTAACATATATTAATGTATATATATGGACAAAAGTTTTCAAATATGAATGTATATATATTATATATGGACAAAAGTTTACAAATATGAATGTATATATATTATATATGGATAAAAGTTTACAAATATTAATGTATATATATATGGACAAAAGTTTTCAAATATGAATGTATATATATATATATATATATAAATATATATATATATATATATATATATATATATATATATATATTATATATGGACAAAAGTTTACAAATATTAATGTATATATATGGACAAATTTTACAAATATTAATGTATATATATGGACAAAAGTTTTCAAATATGAATGATATATATATTATATATGGACAAAAGTTTACAAATATTAATGTATATATATGGACAAAAGTTTTCAAATATGAATGAATATATATTATATATGGATAAAGGTTTTCAAATATTAATGTATATATATATATTATATATGGATAAAAGTACTCTCAAATATGAATGTATATATATATATTATATATGGATAAAGGTTCTTCAAATATGAATGTATATATATATATATATTATATATGGACAAAAGTTTACAAATATTAATGTATATATATGGAAAAAAGTTTTCAAATATGAATGTATATACTGTATATTATATATGGACAATTTTTCAAATATTAATGTATATATGGACAAAAGTTTACAAATATGAATGTATATATATTATATATGGATAAAAGTTTTCAAATATGAATGTATATATATTATATATGGATAAATGTTTTCAAATATGAATGTATATATATTATATATGGATAAAAGTTTTCAAATATGAATGTATAGCCTATATATTATATATGGACAAACGTTTTCAAATATGAATGTATATATATTACATATGGATAAAAGTTTTCAAATATGAATATTATATATGGATAAAAGTTTTCAAATATGAATGTATGTATATTATATATGGACAAAAGTTTTCAAATATGAATGTATATATATTATATATGGACAAAAGTTTTCAAATATGAATGTATATATATTATATATGGACAAAAGTTTTCAAATATGAATGTATATATATTATATATGGACAAAAGTTTTCAAATATGAATGTATATATATTATATATGGACAAAAGTTTTCAAATATGAATGTATATATATTATATATGGACAAAAGTTTTCAAATATGAATGTATATATATTATATATGGACAAAAGTTTTCAAATATGAATGTATATATATTATATATGGACAAAGTTTTCAAATATGAATGTATATATATTATATATGGACAAAAGTTTTCAAATATGAATGTATATATATTATATATGGATAAAAGTTTTCAAATATGAATGTATATATATTATATATGGATAAATGTTTTCAAATATGAATGTATATATATTATATATGGATAAAAGTTTTCAAATATGAATGTATATATATTATATATGGACAAAAGTTTTCAAATATGAATGTATATATATTATATATGGATAAAAGTTTTCAAATATGAATGTATATATATTATCTATGGATAAAAGTTTTCAAATATGAATGTATATATATTATATATGGATAAAAGTTTTCAAATATGAATATTATATATGGATAAAAGTTTTCAAATATGAATGTATGTATATTATATATGGACAAAAGTTTTCAAATATGAATGTATATATATTATATATGGATAAAAGTTTTCAAATATGAATGTATGTATATTATATATGGACAAAAGTTTTCAAATATGAATGTATATATATTATATATGGACAAAAGTTTTCAAATATGAATGTATATATATTATATATGGACAAAAGTTTAAAAATATTAATGTATATACAGTGAGGAAAATAAGTATTTGAACACCCTGCTATTTTGCAAGTTCTCCCACTTAGAAATCATGGAGGGGTCTGAAATTGTCATCGTAGGTGCATGTCCACTGTGAGAGACATAATCTAAAAAAAAAATCCAGAAATCACAATGTATGATTTTTTAACTATTTATTTGTATGATACAGCTGCAAATAAGTATTTGAACACCTGAGAAAATCAATGTTAATATTTGATACAGTAGCCTTTGTTTGCAATTACAGAGGTCAAACGTTTCCTGTAGTTTTTCACCAGGTTTGCACACACTGCAGGAGGGATTTTGGCCCACTCCTCCACACAGATCTTCTCTAGATCAGTCAGGTTTCTGGGCTGTCGCTGAGAAACACGGAGTTTGAGCTCCCTCCAAAGATTCTCTATTGGGTTTAGGTCTGGAGACTGGCTAGGCCACGGCAGAACCTTGATATGCTTCTTACAGAGCCACTCCTTGGTTATCCTGGCTGTGTGCTTCGGGTCATTGTCATGTTGGAAGACCCAGCCTTGACCCATCTTCAATGCTCTAACTGAGGGAAGGAGGTTGTTCCCCAAAATCTCGCAATACATGGCCCCGGTCATCCTCTCCTTAATACAGTGCAGTCAGCCCTGTCCCATGTGCAGAAAAACACCCCCAAAGCATGACGCTACCACCCCCATGCTTCACAGTAGGGATGGTGTTCTTGGGATGGTACTCATCATTCTTCTTCCTCCAAACACGGTTAGTGGAATTATGACCAAAAGGTCTCATCTGACCACATGACTTTCTCCCATGACTCCTCTGGATCATCCAAATGGTCATTGGCAAACTTAAGACGGGCCTTGACATGTGCTGGTTTAAGCAGGGGAACCTTCCGTGCCATGCATGATTTCAAACCATGGCGTCTTAGTGTATTACCAACAGTAACCTTGGAAACGGTGGTCCCAGCTCTTTTCAGGTCATTGACCAGCTCCTCCCGTGTAGTTCTGGGCTGATTTCTCACCTTTCTTAGGATCATTGAGACCCCACGAGGTGAGATCTTGCATGGAGCCCCAGTCCGAGGGAGATTGACAGTCATGTTTAGCTTCTTCCATTTTCTAATGATTGCTCCAACAGTGGAACTTTTTTCACCAAGCTGCTTGGCAATTTCCCGTAGCCCTTTCCAGCCTTGTGGAGGTGTACAATTTTGTCTCTAGTGTCTTTGGACAGCTCTTTGGTCTTGGCCATGTTAGTAGTTGGATTCTTACTGATTGTATGGGGTGGACAGGTGTCTTTATGCAGCTAACGACCTCAAACAGGTGCATCTAATTTAGGATAATAAATGGAGTGGAGGTGGACATTTTAAAGGCAGACTAACAGGTCTTTGAGGGTCAGAATTCTAGCTGATAGACAGGTGTTCAAATACTTATTTGCAGCTGTATCATACAAATAAATAGTTAAAAAATCATACATTGTGATTGCTGGATTTTTTTTTTAGATTATGTCTCTCACAGTGGACATGCACCTACGATGGCAATTTCAGACCCCTCCATGATTTCCAAGTGGGAGAACTTGCAAAATAGCAGGGTGTTCAAATACTTATTTTCCTCACTGTATATATTATATATGGACAAAAGTTTTCAAATATGAATGTATATATATTATATATGGACAAAAGTTTACAAATATTAATGTATACTGTGTATATATTATATATGGACAAACGTTTTCAAATATGAATGTATATATATTATATATATGGATAAAAGTTTTCAAATATGAATGTATATATATTAGACAAAGGTTTTTTAAATATTAATAATATATATATATATATATATATATATATATATATATATATATATATATATATATATATAATGAAAATTCTTTTGTCCACCAATGAAAAAAATAAATAAATAAAAAACAGTGAGGACCCGTTTAGACCCAATGATATTTTTACATTATGAAAAGGCACATTTTATTCAGATCAAATGAGTAACATTAAGAAAACCTTTTGAAATTTGTAAAACTAAAATAATAAAAAAACATTTTTGCAAAATAAATTGTTGAATTACACAGAGAAAAGTGTCACCTGATAGTGATTACAAACCTCATAACATTAGTGTAAGTGAAAAGAAAGCTACTGTATTCGATATTCGAGTCATGAGCCCAAAACTTGACATTTGAAGTCATGCTAAAATAAGGCAACTTTATGCAATGTTAACAAACCCTGTGTTTGTAGCCCACCCCCTTCAGTTCACAACTGAACATGTCTCTCTTTTACCTCCACTGCATTCTGACTTCTTATGCAAATATGTGGTAACGCTTTCGTTTTACTCGCCTCATGCAGTCTAACTATGTAAAGCAGCACAGGTGTGGAACGACAGTGAGCCACATCACAACTCCAGAAACACTGTCAGTTGAGATAACAATATATTTCATGGGGTCGCAGTTGAAGTAGTAAACATGGTGGCTTGATGATAATAGGTGTACTGCTGTATTGTTAATGCACACTAGATGCAGCAGAGTCAATCAGAGTGCTTTAGACAGAATGCACTGACGCATGGCTGCGGTATGACAAAGTAACTAAATGTACATGTGCACCGTGTGTACACCAGACGAGTACGGCACGTCGTGATGAGATAAATGCGAGACCACTCCCATTATAATTAGTCCACGGCTTGATGGATCGGATTGCGACACGCCTTCAGTCGACTTTGTTGTTGTTGGGCTGCATATCTAATCCAGCTACTTTAGTAGCTGCAATGCTTCTGGCCAACAAATTTTAATTATTTTGAGTTTCTAACAATATGCATATGCATTAATTAAAGAGCATTAATATTTTGCTATTCAAAAATTTTCCGATCTAGAATTCAAAATACTCAGCGAGTATTGACTCTGACTATCACCACCGGAGACGTGAGTTCGAATCCAGGGCGTGCTGAGTGACTCCAGTCAGGTCTCCTTAGCAACCAAATTGACCTGGTTGCTAGGGAGGGTAGAGTCACATGGGGTAACCTCCTCGTGGTCGCTATAATGTGGTTCTCGCTCTCGGTGGGGTGTGTGGCGAGTTGTGCGTGGATGCCGCGGAGAATAGCGTGAACCCTCCACATGCGCTACATCTCCACGGCAACGTGCTCAACAAGTCACGTGATAAGATGCGCAGATTGACCGGTCTCAGACGCGGAGGCAACTAAGATTCGTCCTCTGCCACCCGGATTGAGGTGAGTCACTACGCCACCACGAGGACTTAGAGCGCATTGGGAATTGGGCGTTACAAATTGGGGAGAAAAAAGGGAGAAAGTCCAAAAGAAAAAACTATAAAAATGGATGCTTTTGTTCTCTTAAACACATGAAATTGAAACGCTGCTTTATTTACAAATCGTTTTAGTGATAGTCATTGAAAATGTAAAACATTTGCACCAGGTGCACAACTATTTTTTTTCTTTACACCGCATCTTAAAAACATGGAGCTCATTGCGCAAGACACTGAAAAAAAAAAGAAAATAGATACAAAATAACGAAGATCCATCTGGTGTCTTTAAATAGACAAACAATTAAAAAATGAGACAGAATGCAAGAATGCCATGTGTGAACGGCCCCTTAAACATATAGTTCTCTCATCATTTACAGTGAAAAAGGAGTTTCAGTCTGTTCTCACCCAAACCTGATTAGATCGCTGGTGTCTTATGGATTACTTTTATGCTGCATTTATGTGCTTTTTGGAGCTTCAAAGTTTCCCTTGCATTGTATGGACAAACAGACATCATCTCTCCATTAAATTATCTTTGTATGTGCTTTGCAGAAGAAAGAAAAGTCATATTATATACACAGTAATGTTATATCTGTGCTGCGGTTGAATTCTGATGAAACGGTTTTGAGCCACAAATGCTGAATGAGTCAGAGATGAGTCAAAACTGAGAGTAAAACACACACACACACACACACACACACACACACACACACACACACCAGTCCCACCCAGCCTAACACAGACAGGCACAGGGCAGGACCTATCTGGCTTTGACATGCACCAAGCAATGCGACCGCAACCAGTCACAAAGGATAAAACGTTCAAGCAACTTTTGTTATTTTCAGAGTTCCTGTCTGTGAGTGCGACGCGGCTGTCCTGACATTACTGACGTGGGGAAGACTGATCACAACAACAACGTGCATTTTCTTTAAATTGAGACCGTCTGAATCCTTGATGGATCAAAAGCGTTTCCGGTTGCTGCTCGGACATTCCCAAACAAAAGGACATGAGTGAGATCTCACAGGGGGGGCGGCCCCAACGTAACCCTTGACGTTTCTTAATGAGCCACAAGCACGTTAACCCCCCTCAGTAACAACATATTTGCAATGTAAATATACATTCTGAGGCCTGCGTTTACCTTACACAGCAATATGGCAGAAACCGGACAAAAATGGTCCACTGTGCAAAAACTATTATTCCTATCAGTTACAAGAGATAAAGCAACACAAGTCAAGCCAACATAATTAAATCAGCCTTTTGAGGTTTATTAATCACATTGGGACATTTAGCAATCTGCTTATCTGGAGGTGTGAAACTACCGTCAAAAACATGCAGAAACTGAAAGGATTTCACTCCGCTAATCTAAAAACTTGATTTAAATGGGGGGAAAAACAGCAACAGAAATATATGGAAATATAGCTGCAAGCAGCAATCAAGCCAATTATTGGCACCATGAGCAGCAAAAGAATATTTGTGACATGTTTTTGGTTAGAGTCCGAAGAACAGTGCATGAGGAGTCAATCGTAAATAAACATTTATTTAAAAAATAACTAAAAATAGCTAGTTCTGAAACTGCTGAGGTAGCGTTCAAGAGTTATATGCCAAAAGAAAAAAAAGAAAACAATTTTTTATATATATATATATATATATATATATATATATATATATATATATATATATATCTCCTGACTAGTAGGGGGCAGTGCGCCAAAACTCTGCAGGTGGCCTCGGGGCTTAATGGTGATGACACGTCCCAAGTTTTGTCCCAATCCCTCAAAGCTTTGCGGAGATACAGCCTCAAGTTCAATTTTGCGCGTTCTTTAGCGAATTCGTTGATGCGCCATTAGAAAACGGTACAGTTTATCAAAATTCTGTAAAACTCTTTTTTGTTGTGAGTGCCTCTAGATGATGCAGGACCATTTTCATGCAAATCGGACAAACACTCTAGGAGGAGTTCGAAAAAGTAGGTTTTCAAAACATTTAAAAATGGCGGACAGGAAGTTTGCTCGATCGTGACATATCATTGTTCTCGGCATAAACCACGAAATCTATCGAGACCATATTCATGACAGTAAGCGAAGGGAGTCAATAGCTATTAGCATTTTTAGAAAAAGCATTATCATTGTTGACCACAAGGTGGTGCTGTGCTGAAACTTTTCAGTCCCTTCGGAGCATGGTGGCAAATACACATCCCGAGTTTCGTAACGATACACCAAGTTGTTCGTAAAATACAGCATTATATGCCTAAATTCAAAATGGCCGACGTACAAAATGGCCGACATAGGAATTTTTCATATCGCTGGACTCGCTATACCCCACTGAATCTACTGAGACCAATTTGATGATTTTATGACAAAACTGTTCAGAAGTTATGAGCAAAAAGACACTTTTCCGAAACCGAGCAGGCACCCTCGAGTCATGGTGCCTATGACAAATAATACGTTTGGTATGAATACGCTAAAGCGTTACGTAGATATATCCTCATGTCCATTTTGGCGTGCTCTTTGTCCAATTCATTGAAGCGCCATTCCAAAACGGTGCGATTTATCAAATTTCTGTGACTAACATTTTGCCATGAGTGCTTCTAGATGATGCAGGCCAATTTTCGTGCAAATCGGACAAACGGCCAAGGACGAGATCGAAAATTCTAAATGGCCGACGTCCAAAATGGCTGACATAGGAATTTTTGATATTGTTGGACTCGCTATACCCCACTGAATCTAATGAGACCAATTTAATTATTTTTTAAAAAACTGTTCAGTAGTTGTAAGCAAAAATTTGCTTTTTTCATATCTCGTGACCAGTAGGGGGCAGTGCGCAGTAGGTAACCTCAGGGCCTAATGGTGATGACACGTACCAAGTTTTGTCCCAATCCCTCAAAGCGTTGCGGAGGTACACCCTCACATCCATTTTTGCGTGCTCTTCGACCAATTAGTTGAACCGCCATTCGAAAACGGTATGATTTATCAAAATTCTGTGAATAAATAATTGTCGTGAGCACCTCTAGATGATGCAGGCCAATTTTCGTGCAAATCAGACAAACGTCCTAGGACGAGTTTGAAAAAGTAGGTTTTTCAGAAAAATTCTAAATGGTGGAAGAAATTTTCAAGACGGAACATTAGGACATAGGGTCCAAAGGAAAAATTATTTAGTTTCTAGGACTCACGGTTCAAAAGTTATTAACATAAAAGTGAGTGCTAATTTGGGCACTTGGTGGCGCTAGAGAGTTTGAGGTAGAGACGCCAAATTTGCTGTGGTAACAGATCAGACTGTCTTCTATCGGTGTACCAAATTTCATAACTTTCCCTCAAGTGGTTCTATGGGTGGCCATAGACTCAAGAGCGAATAATAATAATAATAATAATAATAATAATAATAGGAACACTAACGAAAACAATAATATAACAGTAACAATTTACAATAAGGTTCTAATTGTTAGCAATAGTTAATGCACTAGGTATCATGAACAAACAAGTCACAATATATTACCACATCCATTCATCTCATAGTGCATTAACTAATGTTAACAAATACAACTTGTGATTTGTAAAATGTTTTATATACCACTAAGATTAATAAATGCTAATAATTCGAAAAAGGACGAGTTCGAAAAATTAAAAAAATTAAAAATGGCCGAATTTTTTATATAAATGCTGTAAAAGTATTGTTCATTGTTAGATCGTGTTAACTAATGTTGTTAACTCATTTAACATAACAAACGGAACCTCATTGTAAAATAACAACATTGAACTTATTTGTTCCATTTTCATTTGATAACAGTTTTTATGAATTCATTTGTTTAGACACGAAATGACGAAATTGAACTAAACTGTTGAATACGGAATTTCGAAAAAACAAAATCAAACGAAAAACACTTTCTGGCTAATACACTCCCTATTATTTATATCCTTATAATAGTGATGTGACAATACCATTTTTTGGAGAATGAATATGAGTAGCGATAATTTGTTTTGTTGTTTGAATTCCATAACAACCGATTATTTAAATTTTATCATCAAAATTGTGTCTGAATATATGATGCACTTAAAACTTTGAGCAAATTAAAATAGAACAATTAATTCAAATTAAATGCTTTTAAACAGAACCTCAAAGACGCAATCCAAATTCAACGTTGGAATTAGTGATGCATAACAGCATCATAGATGTGAGACTTTTATTTTGTAGTGAGGCCCTTTCCGTTTCTGTGCTTTTGACGGTAGCTTCTCACTTCAGGAAAAGCAGGTCGCGGCACATGCAAACTATACATCTATCTCATTATAATGCAGCCTTTGCGGTTTAATAAACACACTAACGTGATTTTAATTAGCATACGCCGTGATATTCGCACATCAGATGGTATCGGAGCATTTTTATGAGCATGTGCGCAAGTACAAGAGCGCGAATCGGTATCGGGACATCCCTCCTCTAAAATAAAGAACCATTTAAGACAACAAAACTCTGAATGTTCTCAATGTTCATCTTTATAGTCAACAGTTGCAGTAAATAACGCTTCACAGCAGAAGTAAACTCTCTTGAACACATGGAGCAGCGCTAGGTTTATCGCAAATGACTCAACACACACACGCACACGCACACGCACGCACACACACACAAAACTGACAGGAAGTTGTCTCTCGGCTTGACGCCTGTTGTGTGAGAAACAAAACTAAATGCAGCTCATTAGCTTTTAGAAGCACACATGCAGCAGAGCGGTGCCAAACAGACGAACAACGCTAATCCCACAATCATCCAGTTTCAGCTTTGTTGTTGTCCAGATGCACCTTTGACCTCTTAAAGGCCTTTCCATGCGGTGACAAAAACGATGCATGAAAGAGAAGCGTCATGAAAAGAGAGAACGTATCTCATCATTGTGGTTAGCTTTGCACAGGCAAACAGCACTTAATGCATGAATACAAGATAAAAACAGGCAGTTCTGAGGGCCAGAATGATTTCAGCTGATTGTGACTCAATAATGAAAACATGTACGTGTCTGGAGAGGAAGTCAATGTTCCGTCAGTGACACGTCAACGCTGCCAGTAAATGCAGTCAAACGTGGTTCAGCGAGTTTGACTCAGCGCAAAAAAAAAAAAAAAAGGCTGTGTTACACTTACAATGGAAGTCAATGGGGTCCATTTTTTTTAACTTTAAAATCCTCACTTTTTCAAAAGTACAGAGTGCTTGTTGTGTAACCAAAACCCCCAAAAAGATCCAGAAAATACATTTGAGATTTGGTATGTAACGCTGGATGTTTCTATTCTAAACAAGCCCGAAATACACTGGGGACTCTTATTATGAAATGTCTGGTATTCCAGCTCACACAAAAGACACACGAAGGAAATAAAACATGCACTCTTACAATCACCCACAATGCACTACAAAAGAATCACTATAAAATAAGGATTGTCAATAAATACTGTACGAGCAGCTCATCATCATCCATCCATAGTAGATCAACAGTGACCACAAGTCAAATGTCATACATGTCCTTTTATTACATTATATTTTAACCCTTGTGCGACCTTCGGGACATTTTTGTCTTTTTCATTTTTTGTTTTTTCGATCATTTTGCCAACGGCATACATTTTGCCAAAGGTGTGTATTTTGGGGGGAATTTTTATATTTCGACCTCAGTTTCTATAATACACTGTGTACACAAAATAGTCACACTCGGGACCTTCAGGACAAAAATGTCCCCCTCATAAAACTGCAATATTTGATCCAAGTGCCTTTAAAGCATAAAATCATGAATTATATGATATTATACATTTATTCCGGAGCCCTGGCTTCAAAATTTACATTTTTAATATTTTCCACCAGATGGCGCCATTTAGCTCATGTTTAGCCTATGGAGCAAATACAAGCTTTTCCCTTATTCACTGTATTATAGAGACCTGCAGGACAACTGAATACATGATGCAGATAAAAGTGTGTGTGTGTGCGTGCATGCGTGCGTGCGTGCGTGCGCCGCGCTACGAACCTGGCGACCAGAGTTCGATTCCCGCTAATGGCCAACACCAGTGATGATTATCTGAACCGGTCCCGGGCCTCCCCTAGGTCGACTCAGCCTAAAATGAGTACCTGGTGCGGTGTGTAAAACATTGCCACTGGGGAGACAAAGGTGGTCGGATGTGGTGCTGGCCACCCGCCCCCTTGTGTACCGTTCCGGCCTTCATAGGTGCTCATTAACAGCACTTGCCCCTACAGTCTGTTAAGGCTAAATGGGGGATCTTTATCTTTGTGTGTGTTTTTGTGTGTGTTTTTGTGTGTGTGTGTGTGTGTGTGTGTGTGTGTGTGTGTGTGTGTGTGTGTGTGTGTGTGTGTGTGTGTGTGTGACACAACAGTGGCATAATGTTAACAAACTGTTATTTAAAGGGTTAAAACCCTTATTGGTTAAAAACGTCATAACGTCATATTAATAAATCATATTTTTATTGCAGTTTTTTTGACGCGGACATTTTTGTCCTCTAAGGTCCTGAGTGTTCTTTAAATCTGACACTGTACAAAAAAAAAAAAATAATGCATCAAAATCAGTGTTGTTGCTAATCATTGACACATCCCAGACTGTGGCATTTTGTATATGGAAAATAATTTCCCATAATAAGCAACAGTGGCATTATATAAACAAACGGGCATTTAAATGGTTAAAATCCTGAAAATGAATGAATATTTGACCCAGACTTGATTGATCCCTCAAATCATGTGTCTTGTTGAGGAAAAAACAAACAAACCGACTTATATATCTAGAGAGCAGAATAACAAAGAGAAGCTTTTCACTTGAATTACTCAGAACACTCTTGCAACCATATAGCAACACTTTTGCAACCATAGATATCCATGCATAGATACCTCATTCGGCTGTTTCGAATAATCGTGCCGCCATGTTGGAATGGTTATAAAGGAGGAGATTCTTGTGTGTGATTAGCTTTAGCTTATCGGTTCTCCCGATGGCCAGTCTGCCCCTGATCGGCCCCAAAATGCATCGGCCCACCGGGAGAATGCCCGGTATGCCAAATTACCAGTCCAGCCCTGGTAACCGGTTATTAACAGGTAATCTTTTCGGTAATACAACACTTCCTGCTGCCCAAATAATTAGGTTTCTCTATTTTAGATGAACATGACAGGCGCGTGCTTTGATTCTGAAGGAAAATGCTGCATCACAAATTTCTTTACCTTAAAATAAATAATTAAAATAAAAAATAAATTAAATATAAAAAATTTATAATTACGTAATTATTCATTAATTATTAGACGTTTAGTGTGTGCATGCATGCAGGTCAGGATGGGATCATTTTTGCTGTTAATTGATTTTAGATGGCCAAATGTATTTAACAATAAGTTTAAATATTTATGGGAATATATTTACCATTAAAGGGACAGTTCACCTAAAAATAAAAAATTCTCATCATTTAAATCACCCTCATGATATCCCAGGTGTGTACGACTTTCTTTCTTCTGCAGAACACATTTGAGTAAAAACAGAAAAATATCTCAGCTCAGACGGTCCTTATAATGCAAGTGGATGGTGATCAGACTTATGAAGGTCTAATAATGACAGACAGTCAGCATAAATGTCATCCATATGACACTAGCGGTTAAATCAATGTCTTCTAAACTGAAACGATCGCTTTTGGAGCGAAAAGATACATATTTAAGTACTAGTAATCATGCTTCTGGTCGGCGGCGGTATGCACGTGTGACGTAATCACATTGGCATGTGCGTCACATCCGGAAGATCAGCGCTGTTTACAAGTGAGGAGGAGGAACGCTTTTGGTTTAGATCTGTGTTTATCTGTTTGTTTACTCACAATGGTGCATTTGTCAGATTATCTCTGTATCCATGGTAACTCGAAAACATTGCACGAGAGATCGTGTGGACCCAGCCCTCTCCTGAAGTGTTGCATGATAGTTAAAAATACTTACATATTGACATTTTTCACCAAAAGCGATCGTGTTGCTTTAGAAGACATTAATTTAACCGCTAGTGTTGAATGGATGATGTTCAAGCTGACTGTCTGTGATTTTTGGAGCTTTGAAAGTCTGATCACCATTCACTTGCATTATAAGGACCTTCTGAGCGGAGATATTTCTGTTTTTCTTCAAATGTGTTCTGGTGAAGAAAGAAAGTCATACACAGCTGGAATGTCATGAGGGTGAGTAAATCATGGGAGAATTTTCATTTTCATTTTTGGGTGAACTGTCCCTTTAAGAATGCATTCATTAAAAAGACGTTATTTTATATAAGCTACAGTATACATTGCTTGTTATGATTTCTATGCTGATTATTCACCCACACATGGGAAAAAATGTAATCGCTTATTTTGGGTGAGGCAAGTCATTTATTTCTAAACTTGTTTTTCCAGACCAGGTCCATTTGGAAACACCGCACCTGGTATATCACTCAACCTTAGCACAGAGTGCTGTCATCTTAAAAAGAACGTTATTATCCGCTCTTTAATTTCGTTTTAACCAGTTACCAATCTGAAAGGCGGCAGCAGAACGCCAGAGCAAAAAAATGACAGATTCTGTTTAATTTGTACAAGATTGTCTAATGTTTATGGCAACTCAAATCATGTGAGAGTCGAGTGGAAAAGACTCCAGACTGTGTCGGACTGCATCTGTCCATTCACCTCCATGTGTTTACAGACGGCTCTTGACACTTTTAATATGGCAGATGCGCTGACGTGTCGCCATCCATAGAAACAGCTGCTCATGAGGCATCTACGAATGTATATCTATGTTCGCGACACCGCTTACATCAGGTGTGGACCTTCAGAAACTACAACGATGATTAAGCCGGATACTGATACCGATGCCGAAATGACCACTTCTGTTAATCCGCCAATCAGACACAGCTGTCGACCAACGCCGATAATCTCAAAATGGCAAAATATCAGGTTTAGAGAAAACACACTGATGGTTAAAACGGAGCTACAGACCCAAAGACAGTAACTGTGAGCTTTTAGAAAGAAAGCTGATAGGTATTCTGACCACAGATCAGTTTACAAGCTTCCACTGCCATCATGGCACCTCATAGAAACCACACACCCACACCCACACACACACACACACCTTCCCCAAAGCGTGTGAACACACATCATCACAGCAGCAGCTTCTCTCGGCTTACTGCACGACTGATACAACACACACACACACACACACACACACACTCATTCATCAGTCTGGACTGAAAAAACACAATCATAGTTTTCCTTTGAGTCACAGAGGTGTGATTAAAGACACTGGCAGAGATCTGACCAGAAGACACTGGGCTGCTCGCAGGCCTACTAGTTAGTTACGGTAAAGATAGAGAGAGCGAGAGAGAGCGAGAGAGAGAGAGAGACTATGTACAGAACAGATTAGCTACTAATGTACTGCTTACAGTGTGACAACTAACCCCGCTCTTCCGGGTTGTGAGACCGAAATCTTATATCATGATGGGAGACATTTTACATCATGGTAACAGTAACAATTTAGTTCTTCTTGCAGAATAATGCATCATCAAATATATAAATATATATATATATAGTAATTCCTTTTCCTCTTCATAGGATGCATAACGCATACTTCAGGAATAGTAGAAGCAGTGGTGGATTTAGGCGGACATGGGTGACATGGGCAGTCACCCAGGGCGGCATGAGGTGGTGGCGGTGGCTCCAACACCCTCCCCGGTCAACAACTTTGGGGGCGTGTTGAAGCGGGATTCCCCCAGGGCACCAAACAAGCTAGAACCGCTACCGAGTAGACGTAGTTTGCTAGTATTCAATACGTAGCTACTGTGTCATATAATTAGCATTTTTTTTTTTCTTTATGTGTAACTTCTAACATATAATATTATCCATTTTAGATATTTGTCAAATATAAACTCAATGCATATTTTGTTTCTCGTGTACTTTTTGGCACGGGACTATTTGATGAGCGCCGTAAACCCTAAAACGATCGTAAAAATGATAACTTAAACAAATAATACACAGGGACGGATTAAGGACCGGGTCAATGAGTGCCCAGGGGCCCTTGACTTGGACTTTAAGGTTGCGTTATCTAGTTTGGTGACCCCCGTAAAATCGGCTATTACTTTACACAAAAAAACTTTAGTAAGTGATGTCATCACAACACATATTGTTTACGTCTTGTGTCTATATTCTTTTGGTGGGGTAGTGGAAGGTTGCTGGTTCGACCTCCACAGTCACCACCATTGTGTCCTTGAGCAAGACACTTAACTCCAGGTTGCTCCGGGGGGATTGTCCCTGTAATAAGTGCACTGTAAGTCGCTTTGGATAAAAGCATCTGCCAAATGCATAAATGTAAATGTGATGTCATCACAATAAAATCATGTTAACACATACTGTTTACGTCTTGTGTCTATATTGAGTATTTTTACCCCATTGACTTCCATTGTAAATGTCTCACTGGAACACCGATTTTTATAGATTTTTTTTTATTATTTTTTTTTTTTTTTTTTTGGGGTAATCAACAAAGAGAGAGAGGATTGAATTAAACAAACCCCCACAAATCCACAAAAAAGGTGTGTTTACTGTAAAAATCACGAGCGTGCAATGCATTTCACACACACACACACACACACACACATTGTGACCATTTAAAACAACTATTTTATTTTTAAATCACTTCCCATGAGGTTTTGGCGAATGTTGCCTGATAATCAAGAAGTGAAACTTCAGTCAGCTCCGTATGATTCTAATGTAGCATTGAGGTCACGGGAAACTCTGCAAACTTTGTCTTGGTTTTCATCTCCGAGCAACGACATACCGTATGCAAACATGCAGACACCGCCGTAGCAGCGTATGAAGACTGAATGGGCACTTTAAGAGTATTGGAGTACATTTAATTAATTTTGTAGAACAATTAAACAAAGAAATGCCATGATAATGTCTCTACACAAACGATTGTACAGATGATAACTCTATACACTTGTGTGTTCATGATGACTGATCGGGAATCAGCTGCCGGCCTCAGAGTAGGTGGAGCTTCAGGTCACACCTACCGATGACATGGACCAATGGCAGTAAGAGGGCGTTTACCAGCTGGTACAAAGTTGGACTGAAGGTTCGCCCAGGTGAGCTGTTAAGAGCCTCTAAAACGATCTCAAAAACACCTTTGATGTCGCTCTAAATGACCTCTCACCTGTTCGTTCTTCGATTTGCTGACATTACATAGACAGACTTTTGACTATCGACATGGTTATTCTGGTCAATAGCCGTCCAGTTAGGAAGACACTGTCTAACTGACATGTAAAATGAGTTTTTGTTGTTTTGAAATGCCGTTGAGGAGGCGGTTTATCTGAAACGGCTTCAGACAGGACGCCCACGGTCCATGCACCAACCATCTAATGGAAAACGCTGTCTCATGTCGATCTCACTGGTTTTGATGGAACTTCCGTGAGAAGAAGGTCACGGGACATTTATCCTACACAAACCTCATTAAAGCACTCAGGGAACTACTAGCATCTGAGTGGAAATGTGTCTTTACACAGGCAGAAAATGGAGAACATGTCTGTTCTGTTCCAAAATCTTCCTACTCGTTTTAAAAATCATAGCTGAATTTGCTTCACACAAAATGCTCAAAGCAGGTCTGATAACAAGATCATCCGGTTTTGTTCACATAAACTCCAATGCATGCTGTCATTAAAATACACAACATTCAATTCTACATGTCACTGGCATTGCAACGCTGATAACGGAGTCAGAAACAGATACACTTTACAATAAGTTTCCATTCGTTGACATTATTTAATGCATTAGGTATCATGAATAAATAATTAACAATAGATTTTTTACAGCATGCATTTATGTTAATGTTATTTAATAAAAATACAATTGTTCATTGCTAGTTCATGTTAGTTCACAGTATGTCGAAACATAAAAAATGACCCCCATAATTCAAAATGCGAGGGGCAGAAAAAGGCCCCTATATAGTATTTTGCTGTATCATTTGTTAGATTTTATTCTAGGCTTTCTATAGGTATAATTCTAATTCTAATATATATATATATATATATATACATTTCTGTAACAACCTAAATACTAAATTTATTTTAATTTACTGATCAATTCCGTCCATTCCAAATCAATTCCAGGAGGCAAATAATGCCCTTTTTTTATTTATTTTTTTTATAAAAAATATATAATAATTATTATAATCATTATAAAAAGGTAATTTCCGACATTGGCTGATTATATAAGTTGTAATAAAATATATATATATTACATTAAAATTCACGAGTGGTGTAAGGCGTTTAAAGCCCGCTGTACATAATAATTATTTATGAGTGCATTTATATATTTGTTTATATTTAAAAAACAACAACATCAGTTTAAAGTTAACAGACACTCAAGTTCATCACGCACTGTAACGGCCAATCAGAGAAGTCACAATGTATCTTCTGGAAGTTCTGATACACTGTAACACTTTCACTTGACACATTGTGTTACCTGTAATAATACACATCACTCTTCCCAGCGCTCAGCCCGGACTTCCGGATCACTTCTTCCTTCTTCCAGCCGGGTGGAAGCGCCGGGCAATCCGTCCTCTTCCGCTCCATGATCATTGATTGATCGATCAGCTCGATCGGAAGTGTTAATTTCCGCTGTCCGCGCGCTAGTGGAGTTAGCCACTAGAGTGCTACTTAAACCAGATGACAATCTCCCGGTTAAAGCCTCTCGCCGAACGCGCCGGTTCTGTTCGGTGACGCGGTTCAATCGTGATCCGTTGACGCGAACTCCGCGATCATAATCTGCGTGTGATCCGCGTGTAATCGCGGCTGTGACGCGCTCAAATTACAGGACTTCCCACACACGCCCCGCCCTCTTAACCCCGCCTCTCTGGAGGCATGTTAGCCCCGCCCCTACTGTAACACTGTCAATCCGGTAGAGCGGGGATAGTTGTCACACTTTGTACTCCAATGAGTTCATTTCTGTATAGGAACAAACTTTAAGGTTCTGGCTACAAAAGAAAGGCTTCTGAAAGTCCCATCCGTTAATGTCCAGGAGAAAAGATGACACGCATTAACTGGATTATTATGGGACAAAGAAAGAAGATAAAAAAAATGGGATTCTGGACGCCCAGGCATGGAGTTATACTCGTGCCACAGTTCTGAATTATATTTATTTTACACACAATTATATTTTTGAGCACACAAACATTTTCTGCACGTGCAAGATGATATTTTGAGCATGCAAAAAGGTATTTTGCACACCGAGTGGATTTGGAGGAAAAAGCTAAATGTATGAATTATGAGCAAATTCACATTTAAATCAACGTTGTTCAAGTGCAAAATTGATTTTCATTTGCTCAAAACGCAAAATTGTGGCACATATTTGTTACAGTAATAAACATGAATTAATCTACATGTCATTTTAGTGGGGGGGTTCAGAAGTAGGAACCTGGGTGATATGTGGTGAGGGTTTGTGCTGAGGTATGCCATATGGAACCGGTGGCACTGAGTTAACGAGAGATACGGTGCCGGTGCCAGTGCCAATGCCAGTAGGGCACTGAGTACACATCAACAGGCTGCTGTGTATGGTTGAGCTATTATGACATATAGAACCCTGTTTGCAAGTAATTCGTGGAGGAAGGATGCCTGGATGGTAAGACAAGGTTGAGAGGCGTTGGAGGGTGTCCAGCTGCGGGGGGTGGCAGGGAGACGTCCCTGACCACTGCCCCACCGCCAGGAGATATTCCGGGATTAATGGGAGATTATTCAAAAACAGTGTGTCAAAATGAACGGTTTTCATTTCTGCTCTAAAGTGACGTCACGTTAGATAAGGCCACGCCCACAACTGGTGACGGACTCCACCCTATTATCATAGCTCCTCCCTTGAGTGATCTACACACAGTCCTGGAGCAGATACAGTGAGAAGAATAATGAACATAAGAGTCTTCATGTGCTCTCGGCATCAGAGCCGCTGAAGACGCAGTGGACAAGCTGGACTGGTAATCTGGCATGGGCCGGCGCACTTTGGGGCCGATCATGGGCGGACTGTCCATTGGGAGAAAGGCGAGTCGGCCGGCGAATTGGGCCGAATGGGCCGCGATAAGCTAAAATTATGCAGAACGGACCACAAAAACGGCGCCGCGATATGCAGAAAAGGACAGCAAACACCCCCACCCCCACACGCACAACATTTGGGCCAGTTGCTATGTAAAATCCCGGGCCGATTATTTACACTGTCAGTCATATCGGTTCTGATTTGTTGCTGTAGTAACTGAATCAGGAGCTGTAAAGGCACAGCCCTCTTCCGGAAAAGGGGGCGGGGAGCAGCAGCTCATTTGCATTTAAAGAGACACACACAAAATCAGCGTATTTTTGATTCCACCCAAAAAGAGGCATTTATAACATGATATAATAAATGATCTGTGGGGTATTATGAGCTGAAACTTCACAGACACCTGAGACTTATATAACATATTTTAAAAAGGGGCATAATAGGTTTCCTTTAATACAGTTAATAATGGCCATAATAGGCCTACCGTATAAAATAAAACGATCAGACGCCATTAAAAAATCATTTTTATGCTATACTTCACACTTTTCAGTCCTGATGTGGCTAGGTGTAGCCGATTTCCCTATAGATCACAATTGTATGACAAACTCTCCTTGGGCTGGCATTTTTTTGTTCTTGTCACATAATAATTAGTGTGGATAATATGTGAATAAAGACTCAGGGCTTGTTTCTCCCTCACCTGGGTTCATGCTCATTGTATTTTCTGTCTTTTTTGCCATTGACATGCAAGTGCCAGCGTTACAGGTCACATACAGAGCTCTACAAATATTTGTTTACTTTGTTCAGGTCCAAAAACATTGGACAGATGGTCATCCTAGATTGTTGCATAATAAGACATGCCATAAATGATTTATTTTACCAATCATTTTATTTATTTTACGTGAAAATAATAGGTAATTCAATCAAGGAGAAATCAAACAGTTCTGCATGGTAGTAATTATTATAATAATATATACTGTATATTTATAAATATTATAATAATAATTCAATCGCTGCTCCCAGTAACGCAAAGATAATGAGAAGCGAAATAAACATATTTAGAATAGAAGCAAAAATCCTTCCCTCAAAAGGCAATAATAATTTTTATGAATTATTTTATTTAAATATTAAAGGTAAATATGCTGTTGTGTGATCTATTAAGAACAAAGCGTCTGAAACATTCTTTGTTACATAGAAGAATAAAATGGAGTCCTTTTATTAACCATCAGACAATCTCATCTTATCCATGTGAGCTGTTATAAGCTCTCAGTAGATGGCGGTAATTCGCTATTTTTGTTTGTGATCTGCCATTACAAAAGAAAAATATGTTGTCTGAAGCCGCGTTCATACTGCCAGCGACACTATTTTTTAATGTAATTTTAAATTTTACATTTTTTTATTAACAGAACATATTATACAACAGTATGCAGAAATGTACAGAAATATACCAACAGAACATTAATTCCTTAATAAAAAAAAAAATACATTTTTGACAAAACGACCTCATTACGTTCATTTTCAATGAGAGCTGGCGACTTCCGGTAACACGAGCGACGGCGACCGTTGGTGACCGGATGTGGGCGTGTCCAGTGACGCGACAAAGTTGAGAAATGTTTAACTTTATGCAAATAAAGACAGCCAATATGAGAGCAGGTGGTAAAGCTCACGTGATCCTAATATTTTAATAATAATATTAATTGTAAACAAACAGTGCTGTTTAGACTCTCCATACACAGCACTAGCGACCTAACCGCTAACCACTGAAATATGTGCCAGATCATCTGACGTTTTGCCAGTAAAAGTTTGGCTTCTACACAATAAGGAAGGCTATTAGTTATAATCTGACCAACATGATGTAGCGTTTGGTCACGCTACACCGCTACTTGCTGGAAAAAGTAGTTAGCTACTGGAAAAGCTACTCTGTTTTAAAAGCAGCTGAGCTACTGGAAAAGCTACTGAAAAATGTAGTTAAGTTAGTAGCTTCACTACATGTAGCTAGCTACGCCGCAACACTGGGGTCAGTCTGTAAACGTTAAAATACTCACTCTTTCAGAAGTATGGACACAAGATATAAACAATATGTGTGTTAATATAATCTCTTACCGCATCTGTGTAAAGTTATAGCCAATTGTAGCATCGTAAACCCTAAAACGGCTGTAAAACCTTCATTTAAACAGCTTTACGGCTCATAAAGAGGGACTAGTTGAAATAAATAGTTTTGGTAATCGACATTGTCATAAATTATGTCCATTGAGCTGAACTTGTATTGAATCTTTAAGTCACACTGAAAATATCTGATATCACACTATAATGACTTTGAATCAAAAAGTCTGCCAATTGCATACATGTAAATAAACATGATAAATCAATAGATACAGTGTAGATATGGTCTCTTGAGGGGAACTGACTTCATACAGCCACTAAATGTCACCATGACACCAGTTGATTCAAAGTCAATGATCAAAAAAATCCTCAGAAAAGTGAACTTTGATTATAAGAGAGGCTTGAGATCTGAAACTACTAAACTTACCCAGAACTTGTGAACTGGAGTGAATCGCATGCTTTGCCAGCAGAAGAATATGTTTGCGACTAATGTGGACACGTTTTTGAGGTTCATGACGGGTCTGACTGATTTATAACCATTTGACAGATTTTTATTTTACATTAAGCAGGAAATAAATCCCTCCATATTCACTCATATGCGTTATTGAAGCAGTAATGTGTGTTTCAATGTTGTGTGCAGTGATTTTACTAGTCACGCATGATATGAAACGACTTATGCAAAGATGCAAAGGCCTTAAAAGGCATTTCTCTAACCATCACTACTCCAAAATTAAGATATTTATTTAATGCGCTTTTAAATCAACATAAGAAATGTTCCCTTTAAAGCCAAAAAAGATTCAATGAAACATGCATCCTGATATGCGATTTAGGTTTTATTCCTCCAGGGGGCACTCACCTGCTTAAAAAGCCAAATCCTCTTTTGAGCCCTTTCAAGACAGGTTTTGTGTTGTTAGAGACAGCTGTATAATCTTCTTTCCATTATAACGACTTGTACCCAGGGCTGGACTGGTAATCTGACATTCCGGGCATTTTCCCGGTGGGCCAACGCACGTTGGGGCCGATCAGGGGCGGACGTGATTGAGCTATCAGCACTGCGAAAAGTTACAGTTACCATGTGACCTCACCAGTCTGGTCACAGTCATTGAATTGAAAATGCACATTGACTATATATTATATAATTTAAATAATGTTAATAATTATCATTAATGATAAGTAGTACGACTTGACCGGACAGCGAATTTTCGAAAGGTAGGATGCAAAGGCGTAGCCAGATATTTACTTTTGGGTGGACCTCAGTAAAAATGGATGGGCCAAGTTTTTGCCCAAATTTTTTTGACCAAATTTACCTCAACAACAGAGAAGCAGTGCATTCAAAAAGTTCTTTCACACTTTCAGATATCAGAATATATAGAGAGAGAGAAAGTGAGTGAGTGAGTGAGAGAGAGAGAGAGACTACATATTGGCAGTGCCAAAAATATCGAATAGCGGTCTCTGGATATTGATTGCAAAAGCTTCAGCTTACATCTATATATTTTTTATTCAAAGTATTTTTATTTATTTATTGCAGAACAATGCACATACAAACCAAATACATCCATGTAAGAGGAGGGGTTACAATGAAGACTTATTTAACTTATTTGTTAATTATTATTATTTATTTTTTTTACTTATTTGCGAATTAATTTGTATATTTAGATGTTCTTATTAATAAATTTAAGACACTCATTAAACAAAAATATAAAGTCATAAAAACATTAAAACACGGACATTATACTAACTAATTTAACTTATATGTATATGAAATATACCAAATAAAATCACACATTTCACAATAAAATTCACAGATACAATTTTGGACTCAAAATAAATAAACACGTTTCTGCAGCTTATATAATTTCTTCAGTACTATCGCGATTGGTCTAGAGCGTCTGACGTCAGTGGGTTGAACTTCCGGCTCGGAGTGTTGACGCAATCAGCTGTAAGTTTAAGAGTTCAGAAGCAGCAGCGGCTTTAATTTCACTCCACATACGCGTTCATGAGAAGCACAAGGTAATGCTCTATAATATTATAGAATTATATATTATTGAAAGGCGTTCCCGCTGTTAGTTAAAGGATATTTGTGTCGTTTAAGCATGAAATGAGTGATCTAATTAGCTAAACAGCTAGCATGTACAACAATAACCCGGTGAGTATTTAACTGTGTTTGCTGTTTGGCACTAATCGTGTTTGTAGTTTAGCAATTCGCCTTGAGGGACATGATGAACACTCTGCGTGATGTATAGCCTACATAGTTGCATATATTCCTTATATATTTGTGTGTTTATTGTAATGTTTGTTGTACTGTACCGAGTTTATCTATCTGTCTGTTTATTAATCTGTCTGTCTATATGTCTGTGTCTGGCTGGCTGGCTGGCTGTCTGTCTGTCTGTCTCTCTGACTGTCTATATATCTGTCTGTCTATCTCTATATCTGTCTGTCTCTATCTGTCTGTCTGTCTGTCTGTCTATCTCTGTCTGTGTCTGTCTATCTATATATCTGTCTGTCTCACTGTCTATCTGTCTGTCTCACTGTCTGTCTGTCTTTTCTATGTCGGTCTGTCTGTCTTTTCTATGTCTGTCTGTCTTTTCTATGTCGGTCTGTCTGTCTTTTCTATGTCTGTCTGTCTTTTCTATGTCGGTCTATCTGTGTCTGTCTGTCTGTCGCTCTATCTGTGTCTGTCTGTCTGTCGCTCTATCTGTGTCTGTCTGTCTGTCGCTCTATCTGTGTCTGTCTGTCTGTCTGTCTGTCTGTCGGTCGGTCTATCTGTCGGTCTGTCTGTGTCTGTCTGTCGGTCGGTCTATCTGTCGGTCGGTCTATCTGTCGGTCGGTCTATCTGTCGGTCGGTCTATCTGTCGGTCGGTCTATCTGTGTCTGTCGGTCTATCTAACGGTCTGTCGGTCGGTCTGTCTGTCTGTCTTTAGATTCTGTTGTAGTAATATTCATCTTTCCCTCTCTATCATCAGTGTCTAAAGTCTTTGTTTTGTTATATTTGTGCTCAGGGTTGTATATTAGTTAAAGTTGTCGAGTTGAAAGCATCATGGCCAGCGCAGCTGCCAACGAGAGTTCTTCTGCAACTAATGGACAGACGTCAGGAGAAAACGGCAGCACGCAGGACAGCACTTTTGAATGCAACATCTGTCTGGACACATCCAAAGACGCCGTCATCAGTCTGTGTGGTCATCTCTTCTGGTGAGGGATCATAATGATGTGCATGACACTCTTTATATGAGGGGAAAATATTAACCACTCAACACTTTACCTTTCCATGTTTACCTGTGATTTTACCTGTGACATCACCATCTAGTTGGCCATGCTTGCATCAAGTGAGTATCAGTGATTTTTCTTTCTCTGTAAAAGCAGTAGTTTCACTTACTGTATGATTGAGTGACAGGAATGTACATGCCGTCTAAACCGCCTGTTTGCCTTTGCAGTGGTTAGAAACCAGGCCGAACAGACAGGTGTGTCCTGTTTGTAAAGCAGGCATCAGTCGGGATAAAGTGATCCCGCTGTATGGAAGAGGCAGTACAAGTCAGCAAGACCCAAGGTACATTTTACTGCCCAACTAATCACATGCTGTGTGGTCATATATTTCATTTGGATTCAAGCAAATGTTCTTTGTTGTTGTCTGGGTGGTAATTTTGCTGCACTGTTTATGGTTGTACTGTTACTTTAATACGCCTCGGCTATGATTAACATGTTTCCCATTTCTGCCTTCAAAGTCATTTTGGCTTAGTAAAAAATGTCATGCGGTGTTACCGTCCGGAGACGGTAAAAAGATACAAATAAATGGCAATTATTTTTGTTCCGGTCATGTGGTGTTACACTGAAAAACATGTTTATATTCTTGTCTCAAAAATTAATGATAATTGAAAGTCACTTTGATGTTTTTTCGGGGGTTTAAAGTCAATAATGTCATGTGATGCAACCGTCCGGAGACGGGCTCTTCAAAAGCTTGACAGAAGTAGAGCAGAATAGTCTTTTATTATTATTTCTTTTAGTGATTTTGTATTTCTATACATAATTAAATTTCTTTGCAAATTTAATCATATTTGAAACATTTTTGTCCATAAAACAGAGAAGACTCCTTTAGACCTGAATGACTGAGAATAAAGTTAAAATAAATCATTATTTTGTCATATCATTAAATATTGTGAAAAATAAATACATAATTAAATTAAAAGGTGATCTTCTTGAAAAATGAACTGTTGGCATAAAATGAGCAGAATAATCTTTTTAATTTTGTATTTATATAAATAATAAAATTTCTTTGAAACTGAAAGTATGATTCATATTGGAAGAACGTTTTTAGATCCTCATGACTGTGAGTGAAGTTAAATAAATCATTATTTTATCATGTTATCAAATATAAATATTTGACATTTTTATGAAAAACTTTGGTCAGGTCATGTCGAATAACCCTGAGAAAATTCATGATATTTGTAAAAAGATATTTTTCACCTTAAAGATATGTTTGAATGATTATGTTGCGCACACACTCGAGTGCAAGGAAAGTCGAGTATTTTAGAAACTTTAACTTGGTCACACCGACATGGACTCAAAGATGACATTTCCACGAATTTAATGCATTTTAATCTTGATTTTTATCACCTCGGACAACCTAATTTGTCTGACCCATTGTAACCCGTTTTATTCATTGAACTTTCAGCAAAAATTATCTAGCGTAACATATACTGAACTATATACTTTTTGTCGTACCATCCACCCCCTACATCAACAAATATGTAGCAAATTCACTTTCCTTTGTGATTTCAGAGAGAGAACTCCTCCACGACCACAAGGACAACGGCCAGAACCGGAAAATCGTGGCGTGAGTACATTTTCCTTTTCAATCGGGGGCCTTGGGTAGCTCGGCGAGTATTGATGCTGACTACCACACCTGGAGTGGCGAGTTTGAATCCAGCCAGGTCTCCTAAGCAACCAAATTGGCCCGGTTGCTAGGGAGTGTAGAGTCACATGGGGTAACATCCTCGTGGTCGCTATAATGTGGTTCTCGCTCTCGGTGGGGCGCGTGTTGATTTCTGTATGGATGCAGCGGAGAATAGCGTGAAGCCTCCTCATACATTACGTCTCCACGGTAATGCGCTCAACAAGTCACGTGATAAGATGCGCGGATTGACTGTCTCAGACGTGGAGGCAACTGAGATTCGTCCTCCACCACCCGGATTGAGGCGAGTCACTACGCCACCACGAGGACTCAGAGCGCATTGGGAATTGGGCAAATAGGGGGGAGAAAAAAAACAAAGCAGTTAATTGCCTCTTTTAATGAATGTTTATCAGTTTAGGCTTTTCAGTTTTATCACTTGACCAGCTAATATGAGGTGTATCTCCGCCAGCGCTCATGATCAAATCACTGGTGTTTTCAGATTATATTCCACTCTAGATTGTAAATGTCCCTTTGCAATGCTGTCCGTGTCATTGCACAAGACTTTTGTGATGAAACTATTACAGTGATAAAGGTGTTGCTGTACTGCCACCCTGCAGTAATTCATTAGTCAAACGAGCCGTTCCGGTGGGGCTTATTAAGACAAATCTCTGAAGACCAAAGTTGGAAAGACACCGTGTTGCGTCCTCTTAGGTGATGACAACATCTGACGTTTAATGTTGCATCACGTTTTGCTGTCTCGCATGACTCTTAATGTCCTAATTGAAGCATTTATGGATCATTTTGTGTCCTATTACAGCAATAGCTTGTTTTAAAAAAATAAAGCTTTTGTTGTGCGGTATAAAAACATTACAGGATTGTTCAGGCAAAATCGTTTATTCACCTGCATGTCCTTTCAAACCCAACCGTTGGTGGAGGTAACCAACCCCCCCTATAATCAAAACAAGTAAGTACAAACCCCCCCTTTATTTATATATTGATCGACGGAAACATGGAAATGCTTCACGCTGCTATTTCAAGTCATGCCAGTGCAGCTCCTATCTACTTGAATGGGGAACACCGAAATCTCAAAAACGGCTGGTCAAGATTACGATCAAAGAACATATTTCAAATCAGCAATAAAATGTGATAATATTAGAATTATAAATTGTGCTTCTTTACCTCATATTACACCAAAACACAAAGTTTCCCAGCTTGTGCTTCTAATGCACATGCACATTAGCGAGTTGATTGACAGGCGATGTCTGTATCTAAAAGGTGATTGGCTCTTTTACCTGTGAAGCGGGACTTCCTTTCTACATTCATTGACCGCTGGGCGTTCCATTTTCTCTCATTCGTTTAAACTGAAGTGGCCTGTCTCTTCTAAATAGTCTCTGGTTTTAATAAACTTGTATGTATACAATTAATACAGTATATCTTGTATACAAGTTATTATTAACAGTATTTAAATAATTCACAAATTTGTACTAAACAAAGTCTAAATGCTGAAATAAGAATATTTTAAGAGGAAAATGCCAATTCTTTAATTTCTGTTAAGTGTAATCATGTAAATTATATTTAAAGAGTAGGCTACATGCACTTATTTGGAGTCTTGCACATGCATTTTGCGGTAATAACGTTAACGATTAATAGATTCGTTGTTCGTTAATTTCCATGATGATCGATTAGGAAAATGTCTGAAAATTGACATCCCTACCATACACTGTACCATACATAATTATATAAAGGAAAGCCGTTTAATAACTTTTATATGACCAGATACGTTGTCGGCTAATTAAACAGTCGTTTAAGAAGGTGCATATTGGGGTCTGGGTATCTCTGCGAGTATTGGCGCTGACGGTAACACCTCGAGTCGCGAGTTCGAATCCAGGGTGTGCTGAGTGACAGCCAGGTCTCCCAAGCAGCCAAATTGGCCCGGTTGTCAGGGTGGGTCTCCTACGCAACCAAACTGGCCTGGTTGCTAGGGTGGGTAGAGTCACATGGGGTAACCTCCTCGTGGTCGCTATAATGTGGTTCTCGCTCTCGGTTGGGCGTGGATGTCGCGGATAATAGCGTGAAGCCACCACATGCACCATGTCTCCGCAGTAACGTGCTCAACAAGCCACGTTATAAGAGGTGCAGATTGACGTCTCTGACGCGGAGGCAGCTGAGATTCGTCCTCCACCACCGGTTTGAGGCGAGTCACTACGCCACCATGAGGACTTGGAGCGCATTGGGGAGAAAATAAAAAAAGTAACGTTCATGTAAACGCGCTCAATGATGACTTAATGCGTGGTCGCATTTACCGTTCCAGTTTTATATTACTTCTAGTTGTTTTGCAAGACAACTTAGAGGCTTGGGGGATTAATTGGGTTAATTAGGTGAGTCATTGGATAACAGTGGTTGTCCAATGACAATGGTTGTCCACAGTGGTTGTGTTAGCCCCCTTAATTTCATAAGGGGGCTAACATTTTATGTTCAACTGTATATCAAAGAAAATTCACGTTTTGTGTTCATTGGAAGATGGAAAATCGTTGAGGAAATGGTGACATTTTGGGGTGAACGGTTCCTTTTGATTATTAAACAATCTATGATAGAAATGTCATTCAAATTGGTAGTAAAATGTCAAAATACAGTGCACAACATGCCTGTCCCTGTGTAAACTGGAGTTTAAAGTGCAACATTTTTGCAGGGATTTCAGGGATTTGGCTTTGGAGATGGAGGATTCCAGATGTCTTTTGGGATTGGGGCTTTTCCCTTTGGGATGTTTGCCACAGCATTTAACATCAATGATGGGAGACCACCACCAGGTATGTGACCGTGTTGGTGTTACAGATATACTTGGACCTCCGTGTGATTGCAAGACATTTCCAAAGATACGCTCCTATGATTCTGATTCTAAGAGAACTAATTCCACAATTGTCACCGTAAACTTAGGCAGTATAGTTAAAAACAATTATACATGTATTCTTACAAAACCTGTCAAGTAAATGACTCCGTTTTACTCTGAAATAAAAACAAAACAGAAATAGCATTTTCCATAATGGAAGTGAAGCCTACTGTTAAAGCAATTTAAGATTTTGATTGTCACATTGTTTTCATGACTGTTATGCACATTTTACCCCCCAATTCTCATTTACCACAATGCAAAAAAAAAAGATTTAAATAGTATTTATGCATCATAGTTGCACCCACTTTGGTACTGCCTTTCATTTTTTATTTCTGATTTCAGTTTAGAAAATCATTGTACATATGCATCTTTCTTTTTATAGTAATAAGAGTACAAACATGACTGTTGCTGTAATGAGAATCATCGTTAAAAATTGCTAGAATAGTAAAAGCAAAGCATCTTCACACATTGCGGTACTGAGAATTGGGTAAAAAGTGTCTTAAAGTGTCAAAATTTTTTAATGGTCCTAAATGTAAGCTTTATTTTCTTCAAACTATCTAATTTAATTAATTATTATTATTATTATTATTATTATTATTATTATTGATTTGGGGGTAAATATGACTTTTGTCAGGTGTGGCGACCGTTACCATGCATCTCATTATTTTTCAGCCTTTTTGATAATATTTATGTATATATCTATATTTTTCAATCAGAGGAAGAATTTTCCACCAATCTAGTCTCACAGAACGAACGTTAACGTGCCACGTTCGATGTTTCACAGGAGTTTCCTGGTGAAATGAACACTAGAGGCGCTACAACAACTTAACATCGTCTGATTATGACTTTATAAACACTTACTATAACGCTACCTTTTAACGCTTGTGTTACAGACTTGCCTAAATGTACACACTTATTCCAATGTAATTGGCTTGCGCTGTCACTCACCTCATTGAGCGTTAGACTTCAGACTCAGAAGTCCGTAGTTTGAGCCCAGTTAAACACGCAGACTGACACGTGAAACGAGTGTCATAGAAGTGACACAAATTGATGTGGTTGCTTCAGAAAATTTGCTTTTCGTTTCTCATTTTGTTCACCTCTCATTTGCTCTAAGGACACTAATGGTGAGGTTTAGGTTAATGATTTAGGCTAGGGAGGTATGTTTTACTCATTAAACCACTCCAGGTGGTCGGTTAGGAGCCCCTTCTCCCCTCGCGGTTGGCGGCCGTTCCTCCGTCCCCCTGCAGACGGCCATGGCTCCATTGGGGTGGACGGTAGTGGCGAGAACTGTACTACGGCATATCCCTCCTCCTTCCCGTGTTTCGACACCAGTCCTGGGCCAAGGTCCTGGGATCATTTCTTCTGTATACCTTAAAAACAATCCCAGCGAGCGAGCGCTTACTCGCCAGTTCCCCGATACGCCGTAGCTTGTTCTTCGGCCACTCCTCCACCCTCTAACGGATGACAGCCGCGGATCGGAGGCAGTCCTCCAGCCCCTGGCAGACGGAATGCCCCACCGCGTTCTCGGGGAACAGAAGGGGTCTCCCTCGCCCCTGGCAGCGGTTCTCCCACTCCAGGCGGTCGGTTAGGAGCCCCTTCTCCCCTCGCGGTCGGCGGCCTTTCCTCCACTTCCACGCGGCCAGCTCCTCCGTCCCCCTGCAGACGGCCGTGGCTGCTCCATTGGGGTGGACGGTAGTGGCGAGAACTCCACTACGGCATATCCCTCCTCCTTCCCGTGTTTCGACACCAGTCCTGGGCCAAGGTCCTGGGATCATTTCTTCTGTATACCTTAAAAACAATCCCATGAAAATCCTGCGTTGATGTGTTTCCTATTGAATCCAGATAAGAGGGGCATTGATCAAATATACACTTTTAAACTGAAGAGTCTTTCTCTTATCAAAGTTACGCTTGTCCATTTTTTTTTTGTACGTTAGCATATAGATGACATGTAAAGGGATCAATGTTATAATTCTGATTCCGAATTGAACCCTGGTTGCCTGTAAATTTTATACACCAAAATAGCATGTCGCTCAGGCTAGTGTTGTCGTCCTTTTGTAAAGAACCACAGTGATGAGTGTGATTTTGATATTTCTCTCTGTATCCACAGCAGCCCCAGGCACCCCTCAGCAAATGGATGAGCAGTTCCTGTCCCGCCTCTTCCTGTTGGTGGCGCTCCTCATCATGTTCTGGTTGCTCGTCGCTTAAACGATTATGATCTTATCTTATCAGGACACTATAATTATTTCTCTCAGCGGAATAACTGCTAAAGAGCCGCTAATAATAAACCTACAGAGATCGCAATAGTCCCATCAGGTTTCAGTCGAACATGTTTATTTTGATCTGTTTGAGAGCCCTGATGCGATGCTGATTAATCAGGGGAAAAAAGGAACGTGTTAAACCATATGGGGGTCTTTTTCTATGAAAGAGATGCAATGCTTGCATTGTGATCGCATGTCTGTGATACTGTGAATTGTGATTGTATGCAAGCAACATTTTTCTGCTTATGTCCAATTTTCTTCCCAGATGATTTTAAATAAAGGGTCTTATTTCTTTTAGATTCAATCATTCTTTGGGTTCTCTAAAAAATAAATCTTAATTATAAAAAATTAAAAAAAGCGTTTTTGTTTGCAAGTGTAGGGCCTGAAAAGAGGCGTCACTCCTCCCATCAAGCCGAAAAAAAATAGTAATTGTATTGCAAGTGATGAGCATGCACTAGTTTGCCTTTTATTTTAGACCAACAAAAGCCATATTGAAAAAGTGTTTTTTAAGAATAACGGATTCATCATGTGTGCATAAGAAAGGTCTTCAAGCTACTTCATTCTGGCTTTGGCAAACACACTGCACTTCTTTGCATCTTTAAATTTAAACATAAATATTTTATGCTGTTTTTTTAAATCTTTCACTGCAATTTGATGGAAATGTGTCATGCAGTTGAAATGCATAAATCTTAAAAATGGGCTACAACATTTCTTGAGTGTGTGCATTCACTGCTTTGCAGAAAGTGCTTTTATTTATGACAATGCATTGCATAACAGACATTTTAATGCAGCAAATACATTTAAAATAGTGTTGCTTTACGAAACAAGGTCTTTAGCGCCAATTAAGAACCTACACAAACTGGATTTATACATGGTAGTCTTCGATGTTGCATTGAAACATATACTGAAATAAAGTGTTTTTAACACTTTTTATTATAAAAGAGTCCAATACAAAATCCAGCAGATTGTTATATTACACTGTACAGTCTTCTGTTGATGCTTATTCATCTTTAAACTCTGCGTCAAACATAATCTGCTGGATTGTCATTTTAACTGCAGCTCTTTTCTGTGGTGTCAGTCTTTTGAGGGCCGGGACATAACTCAAGAGAAACAACTCGTCCTCATCAAGAGCTCTGTCGAGAACTGGTTTCTCACGATTCTTCAGCACCTCTTTTTCCTCCATTTTCCCATTGATGTTTGCGGATGAGACCGATGCTGCTGTTGCATTTGTCTGGATGGGGACGTGCGGTGAAGTTGAACATGAAGCCTGTGACACCTTCAGTCCAGGAGGCAGACTGGTGACGACCGCGAGCTGGGTCATTGGTTGGACCTGTTTGACGGGGGCGAGCTGAGTGACGATAGACAACGGCAGCTGTGACAAGGGATTTAATTGAGCTGCAATATTTGCTTTGATCTGGGGAGACATCAGAGACTTGGACTCTGGAATATTCAAGAGAAATTCCTTCGAATCTGCCGTCTGTGTCTTGTCACGCTTTGATTTATCAAGGCTAGACTCGGTTGGCTTTGAATCACCTGCGCTGGACTCATCGAGCGACTCGTCGGGGGACTCCTGACCACTTCCACCCACGTCCTCCAGGTCCTCAAGAGCTTCTGATTCACTGTGACGCTTTCTCTTTCTGATGTGAGCGTCCAGAAACGAGAGGGTTTCTCTGTGTGGCCAGTGATGCAAGCGACGCCCCCCTTCTTCCTTCTTTAGTTTGCAAAGTCTTCTCTCTCTGATGTACCTGTCCCTTATACTCCTCCATCTTCTTTTGCATTCCACCACTACAGGGGAAAAATAGTACTTCATGAACGATATATGATTAAAAGCTATACATCTTCCCCAATTTTGGAATGCCCAATTCCCACTACTTAGTAGGTCCTCGTGGTGGTGTGGTTACTCGCCTCAATCCGGGTGGCGGAGGACGAGTCTCAGTTGCCTCCGCTTCTGAGACCGTCAATCCGAGCATCTGATCACGTGACTTGTTGTGCATGACACCGCGGAGACTCACAGCATGTGGAGGCTCATGCTACTCTTCACGATCCACACACAACTCTCCACATGCCCCATTGAGAGAACCACTAATCACCACCACCAGGAGGTTACCCCATGTGACTCTACCCTCCCTAGCAACCGGGCCAATTTGGTTGCTTAGGAGACCTGGCTGGAGTCACTCAGCACGCCCTGGATTCAAACTCGCAACTCTAGGGCCCCTAAACCTATATGTTTTAAACACCAGAAAGGCCGAATTTCATATTTTGGAGGCAAATCCATACAGCAATCTGACATATGGCCATAAATAAACAAAAAACATTGATTAAACTGTATATTGAGCATACATGTACATATTCAAATTCCACTAGTAATTTTGGGAAGATATGTTACATATATGAACTCTGCTAATTTTGAAATATATGTGCCATATAAAGCGCAAGTAGCTTATGTGTCTTATATATCAGCATATATTTAGTATAAATGTGTTTTTACATATGTCAGATTTATGTCCGTTTTCACAACAAACAAAAAAAGGGTCTGTTCACACATGACGCACTCTCGTGCTTATAAAATTTGAAGTCAAACTTTTGACACGCTTCTAAAAATACAACATGACAGATTGAACGCGACGCAATACCCAAAGACGCCAGTATAACGCATGTGTGCGTAGACCAAGAATTAAGAATGGCGCAGATGCAACGCAAAAACGTCTCCTGAGTGAACGGACCCTTAATATTCCACGTACTCCGCTATCGACGCGTCAAACCAAACCGCTTCAACTATGATACAAATCTGTATCAATTACAGCTAATGTGTCGCCTAATAATAGCGTTCTAGTTTTAGTATAAATGGCGGGAAATATCCAGCTGAAAGCTTTTAATGAATCATAACAGGAACTGTTTTAAAAGTGAAAAAGCTTCACATCTAAACACCATGCGCCAAAACGCGCGCGTAATGTTGACGCACTGACCCGAGAGACCAACAGACGCGGCGACGTCCCTCCACGCTTTCGCCCTCTTCTCAGAACTGCGATAATTTTGACACGAAACGTTGTAAAGTACCGGGTAAGTGTATACAATCTGGATTAATTTCTCAGTCGCGTCCATTGAGTTTGCGGAGTTACTGCTGAAACGCGTTGATCGCAACGTACACCCGAGATCGGCCAGTCGCGTCAGAAGTGCGCGACGCCTCTTGACTAGACGCGGAACGTCATGGCGGGATGTTAGACCAATGAGATTTCACGGTGGGCGGGACTATCTGTAGCGTGACGTCATAAACGGCTACCTCAAGCGTTGAGGCTAGTTTGCTCAAGAACGCTGTTGACACTGACAGACAAATCTATATAAATATGGTGGGAAGTAAAAAAATAAAAGTTATTTTTTTAAAGATATAGACCTACCCAATAAAGAAAACGCTCCCCTAAGTGAACGGTTTCCATTTGGCACATTTTGGGAACCAACGTGCTTTAAAGGTTTTATTTTTCTAACCATAAAACATTTCCAGAACTTCGCAGAGAGGCTTTACGTGACTAATAAGAGAACTAATGCAGGACGTTATGCTTATTCTAGATTGTATTTTTAATAATAATAAAGTAACTATCCCAGCAATAACATGAATGCAGCAGTAGCTACATAGTTTAATTAAAATAAGAAATTTAGTTCACAATGTATCCGCACAAGCATATCATCTTCTCCAGTCCTCCAAAGAAATGTGCATGCATGCATATTTTAAAGGTTAATGGTCATACAGTGAACCAATTCACTTTTTGTACATGATAAATACTGCTCTGATTGTAAAAACTTGGTATTTAAATAGATGCTGACCCTAAATAGCTTCAATGTAGTTATCTTGCTGTAACTACTTTTTGTTTTTAAGTCAATCAGCAACGTGGACAACCAAAGTACACTTTGGCCTTTATGGTCTCTTCTTTGGGAGGTTGGTATCTCCTTGTATAAAGGAATTTCTGACTTGTACAGCGAGTACTCTGCACATGCATCAAGTGCAGTCGAGATTGAAATCATGATTGCGTCTACGAGACTGCAGATGTCATCTGATTACTTCTGAGGACATGGATAAAACCACTGAAGCCTTATGGATTAACTATATTGTGCCTTTTGGGACCTAGACACGTTGGAATTGCATGCATATGCAACGGGTGCCGTGGTGGTGTAGTGGTCTAAGCACATAACTGGTAATCTGGTAATCAGAAGGATGCTGGTTTGAGCCCCACAGCCGCCACCACCACCATTGTGTCCTTGAGCAAGGCACTTAACTCCAGGTTGCTCCGGGGGATTGTCCCTGTAATAAGGGCTCTGTAAGTCGCTTTGGATAAAAGCATCTGCCAAATGCATAAATGTAAATGTGCCAGCTGGTATGTGATGGCTAGCCTCGAGGTGCATTAGTGACTGATGCTAGAGGCTGTGGCATTTAGCCTCCTTTCTTAGCGCCCACACCTCCCATGCTAGTTCGAATCCTGTCAGAGCAGGTTGAGCAGGACCGGTTACAGTGGTGCCGTGACCCAGATGGGAGGTTTAGGGGTGAGTGTAATGGGAGATGGCTGGTACGTGATGGCTATGCGGTATGTCTCACTCTCCTGTCCTCAAGAGGCACACTAGCAACTGACGCTAGAGGTTGTAGCCTTTAGCCTCAGTGTTAGCACGCTAGCCTCCCATGCCAGCTGATGCCGGTTCAAATGTTACTTGGAGTGGGTTGAATGTTCCTTTAAACTATTGTTTATTTTTCTGCATTTATGTATTTATATGAAGAGTGCAATAAACCTGTCAGTGAGTTGGCATTTTCCTGTAGTTCAATTGAGGTTATCAACAAGATTTTGGGGAACTTTGCATTTTATTGTTAAATTACAGTAAACTAATACCCCATATTAATGAACCAAACTTGACATAAATACATTAAGTAGCAGTTTGCACCAAAACATTTAGTGTAATTTTACAAAACAGGTTCTTTTTGCACTAAGAAAGAACCTTCCAAAACCTAGACAAAAGGTGAACACAAACCAGATTCATACTTGGTATTAGTTAATTGTTCGGTTGTTTGTTTTTTCCATTGAAATATACAAAGAAATTAAAGCACATTTTAAACACATTTTTATAAATGATGCAGAATTGGGTTTTTTTTTTTTTTACAAGGGGATCAAATTTTAAGTTGGGAAAGTAAAATATCTCAACCTTACATTTAATCTATTGTCTTCATCTGAGAGCAAGACAAAAGCAAAATACACATTGTTTATTCATCTTTGAACTCTGCGTCAAACATAATCTGCTGGATTTTCATTTTAACTGCGGCTCTTTTCTGTGGTGTCAGTCTTTTGAGGGCCGGGACATAACTCAAGAGAAACAACTCGTCCTCATCAAGAGCTCTGTCGAGAACTGGTTTCTCACGATTCTTCAGCACCTCTTTTTCCTCCATTTTCCCATTGATGTTTGCGGATGAGACTGATGCTGCTGTTGCATTTGTCTGGATGGGGACGTGCGGTGAAGTTGAACATGAAGCCTGTGACACCTTCAGTCCAGGAGGCAGACTGGTGACGACCGCGAGCTGGGTCATTGGTTGGACCTGTTTGACGGGGGCGAGCTGAGTGACGATAGACAACGGCAGCTGTGACAAGGGATTTAATTGAGCTGCAATATTTGCTTTGATCTGGGGAGACATCAGAGACTTGGACTCTGGAATATTCAAGAGAAATTCCTTCGAATCTGCCGTCTGTGTCTTGTCACGCTTTGATTTATCAAGGCTAGACTCGGTTGGCTTTGAATCACCTGCGCTGGACTCATCGAGCGACTCGTCGGGGGACTCCTGACCACTTCCACCCACGTCCTCCAGGTCCTCAAGAGCTTCTGATTCACTGTGACGCTTTCTCTTTCTGATGTGAGCGTCCAGAAACGAGAGGGTTTCTCTGTGTGGCCAGTGATGCAAGCGACGCCCCCCTTCTTCCTTCTTTAGTTTGCAAAGTCTTCTCTCTCTGATGTACCTGTCCCTTATGGTCTTCCATCTTCTTTTGCATTCCACCACTACAGGGGAAAAATAGTACTTAAAATCAGTAACATAACATAATAATAATAATAAAAACACATTGAAAGCCCCTACAGAATTTGCACATGCAGAACTTTCAACATCTGTTATTCAGTTTATTAGCGCCCCACCCTTGCATGTTTGTTTATTAAATATTTGGCTAATTTCATGATCCTTTCAGGTACCAATAATAACACATTTTAGCATGTTTACACCCCCACCATGTAACCTGTATTATTATATTTTTTTTTTATTAGCACAGAAATCCACAAATAGTGTCTGGGCCTGCAAATGAGACAGGAAAGACAAACTGCAACACAGATGTTTCACTTTAGATAGCAAATAATTAAAACCTTTAAATTAAAATACAACTGTATATAATAACTGCATATCTTTATGTACCATCAATCTTTCATTTGTGTTATGGATTGCATGTGCACAAGACATTATATTTGAACAGTATCAAAACTATTATTGCAAACAAAACAGAAAGCACACTGTTCAGAGACGCATCAAACCAAAACGCTCCCATATGATCAACGAACTGTCCCGATTACAATGCAGCAGAGCGTCGCGTCGTCTCCCAGTGCAGATGGTGTGTAACATCAAACCGAAATAATAAAGTAATTCATAATGAACTGAAACTGTTTCATAAATATATGTTAAAAAAGGATTCACTCCGTGCGCCCAAACACGCGCGTAATGTTGACGCACTGACCAGGGAGACCAACTGACGCTGCGACGTCCCTCCACGCTTTTGCTCTCCTCTCAGAACTGCGATAATCGTGGAACGAAACGTTGTAAAGCACCGGGTAAGCGTATACGGTTTGAATTAATTTCTCAGTCGCGGCCATTGAGTTTACCGAGTTGCTGCTGAAACGCATTGAACGGAACATTACTCCCGGAGTAACTCAGGCGCGTCAGAAG
Source organism: Xyrauchen texanus (assembly GCF_025860055.1). Lineage (NCBI taxonomy): Eukaryota > Metazoa > Chordata > Actinopteri > Cypriniformes > Catostomidae > Xyrauchen > Xyrauchen texanus. Next base: position 2,192,286 of record NC_068279.1, on the reverse strand, counting down.
TGCGCGACGCCTCTTCACTATAAGCGGAACGTCATGGCGGGATTTTAGACCAATGATATATCACGGTGGGCGGGACTTCCCAGAGCGTCGCGTCGTGAATAGAAATCACAAACGTCAGTCAAAAGGTCGAGACGCTGGTTGTTTCTCCGCTCTATCAGGTTGTCGAGGCTTGTCAGCACAAACAAACGACCGTTTTTATCAATTCATATCGCAAGCGTTATGAGTCCTAAATTAGTTTTGGTTAAAACCAAATACTAGTAAAAATGTGAATTTAGTTAAAATATCCATTTACAGCCTATGTATATGTATTGGATAATATTAGTAGATATTATGTCATTTTAATAAACAGTATTGGATATTACATTGCCTGATTTTACATAATCTAATAAGATAATTTGGTTTTGAATAATCATAATACATTTGTAGTAAACATTTACAATGGGACTAAATGCACCCCTTGAAGTATTATTCCAAGTTCAATGCATGTTAAGCTCAATTTTTAATTCTTCTGTTAAAACTCATGTAGTATTTGAGCGGTAAAGTTGCTGAAATAATAATTGTTACATTTCAACAAAGTTGTAAAATTGGCTATAACTTTACACCGATATCCTTCTTCTGTAACCCCATTTACACCTGGTATTAAAGGAATAGTTCAACCAAAATGACAATTCTGTCATCATTTACTTGTAACATAATGCGTACATGTCTCCAAGACACACAACTAAAGCATTAATCTTCACTATCTGCAGTGCACAGGACATGAATTTACAAAACCAACTAAGGTACATTAAGGCTTGGGTAAGATTATTGGCAGTAACATGACTGGACATTAATACTCAAACTAAGCTATCCCCTTTTCATGATGCATGAAAAGGGGATAGCTACTTCAAAGTTGGTTACAAAATGTGCTTGTGCCGCTTAATATAACCATAAAAACATTAGGATCAATTTGCACCAAGACATTTAATGTTGCAAATACATTTTCACTAGTGTCATTTTACAAAACAAGGTATTTTGCACCAATAAAGAACTAACCAAAATCTAGACATTGTAGCTTTAAACATTTTCAGAAAAGGTGAAGCAAAATGAACAGATTCATATGCAAGTTGTGGCATTGAAATGTCATGCCACTACACTTCTTTACCAGTTTCAAATTGACATTCATACAGCACAATTTAAATAATTTTATTCTAAACATGCAGAACATTTTTAGGGGGTTGAAATATTAAATGGATATGGGGACATTTCCCAAACTCACACTTATCCAGTCTTAATCTGAAAGTAAGATAAAGATACTCTAATAAAAATCTATTTTACACCACTGTTCATGCATCTTTGAACTCTGCGTCAAACATTATCTGCTGGATTTTCATTTTAACTGCGGCTCTTTTCTGTGGTGTCAGTCTTTTTAGGGCCGGAACGTAGCTCAAGAGGAACAACTCGTCCTCATCAAGAGTTCTGTCGAGAACTGGTTTTAAACAGATCTTCAGCACCTCTTTTTCCTCAGTTTTCCCATTGATGTTTGTGGGTGCGACTGATGCTGTCAGCAGTGCTGGAGATGCATTTGCGTCAATGGGGTCTTGCTCCTCAGCTGATTCTTGATCGCTTCCACCCGCATCCTCCAGAGCATCTGCTTCACTGTGACGCTTTCTCTTTCTGATATGAGGATCCAGAAACGAGAGGGTTTCTCTGTGTGGCCAGTGATGCAAGCGATTACCCCCTTCTTCCTTCTTTAGTTTGCATTCCACCACTGCAGGGAAAAATTACAATTCTTCAAACAATAATGAAAATTATCCACTGATTTACTAGTGTAACACTGTTGTACACATGCATCTCCGAGATGTCTATTTTGAGATCTTTTCATCCAGAAAGCATCACAATTTAATTAAAATCTCCTAAACATCTTTAAAAGATCAGATTTACAAGCTGGAGCATACTAAACCATAAACATCTCAAAAACATCTGCTGAATGTCTTATTAACATCCTTATTGACCCGTCTCGTAGACGTACCCCTATTAGCACTCATACATCACCCAGACATCTATTTGATGCATGCTTGCATCTGGAAGACATATTTTTTATGTGGTTTGCACATCCGTTTCCTCTTAGATGTCAATAAGACACTCAGCAGATGTCTTGAGACGTTTATGATTTAGAATGGTTGTAAATCTGATCTTTTTAAGATGTATAGCAGATGTTAATTAGATTGTACATCTAATTAACATACATCTTGGGAGACATGCATGTACTATCTGGGATTGAGCAAACAACCCACAATAAAAATGTCTTCCAGATGTAAACACACATCATATAGACGTCTGGGTCATGTATGTGTGCTTGGTATGGTAGTAACTATGTTTGGTTCACATTCCACAAATTAACCATGTATATACACTACCATGATAATGCAACAATATTTTTATTACACTTTAACCATAGTTAATTGTATTGCTGCTATTGTTTTCCTAGTTAACACTACTGTCGTAGAGCAATGGTTAATTTTCTTTAGCATTAATCAGAAATGCAAAGATCTTCCAGTAAACGTTCCTCTTTTTAAGGTGAATCCTACTTGCAAAATAATTCATGCATCATCATTTCCAAAGCAGACCAAAAATAAATAGTCCAATGCACCATGCTTACGACGCGTCAAACCAGAACGCTCAAATAATAATTAACAAAGAGTCTGTTGAACGGCTTAGTTATTTATAATGGGAACGTTGTTGGTTTTAATTAAAATAATAATGGAAAAATATCTTCAAGAACTCAACATGCATTGTTAAATTGCATTTAAATAAAATGACGGACAGTCATCTTTGCGTCTAAATTAAAATTATTCAAGTGATATTCAAACGGAGCGTTCTAGTTTTGGCGCGTTGTGTAGCAATGTATATAAGTGTAACACTCCAAAATAAACATCAAGAGAAACCAAGCGGGTTATAAAGTAAAAGAGCTTCACACGCGCGTTACGCCGACGCACTGACCGGAGAGACCAATAGACGCGGCGACCTTCCTCCACGCTTTTGCTCTCCTCTCAGAACCGCGATAATCATGCAACGAAACGTTATAAAGCACCGGGTACGCGTATAAGTTCTCAGTCTCGGCCATTGAGTTTATTAGAGTTGCTGCCGAGACCCGTTGATCGGACCGTGCTTCCGGAATTGGTCATTCGCGTCACAAATGCGCGACTGACGCATCTCCGCTACAAGCAGGACAGCATGGCGGGAAATTAGACCAATGAGATTTCACTGTTGGCGGGAGTGCATCGAACGTAAAAAGGCGGTTTATTCGCCGACGACGATTAGCGCAAAAAATGGTTTATCATTTACTACCCCAGGCTTTATTAGCCATCAGAGGACCAACATAGAGCTTTCAGTTTTATAGTTAATGTTACTAACTGAAATTTCATTTTACTTTTGAAGAAGAGTAAAGTGTATCATCCTTTCATTTTTACTCATAAAAACTGACACAAAACCAGTAATGCGCTGGGGTATTGAACGATGAAACTATATTTTATCCTAATCCTAGGACTCAACCTTCAACAGCGTTTATGGCTTGACGGTTGTGCTTTCTATTTATTTTATTTATTTATATTTCACCCCAATTTGGAACGCCCAATTCCCAATGCGCTCGGAAGTCTTCGTGTTGGCTTGGAGACCCGTCTCAATCCGGGTGGCGGAGGATGAATCTCGGTTGCCCTCACGTCTGAGACCGTCACTCTGCGCATCTTATCACGTGGCTTGTTGAGCGCGTTACCATGGAGACATCCCAGGTAGCCATTCAGTCGGGCCAATTGCGGCTGAGTGTTGGCTCACTCGGCTGTTGTCTTGGAGCAGCTCGCCAAAAGTGAGCCAGTTCTGGCCCAGTAATGGTTGCCAGATTTGGCTAAGCTTTGGATGTGCGGATTTGGCCCAATTTGGGCTGAGACACGGCACATTCGGCCCGACTATGGACCATAAGTGCTGGCCACATTTTGGTTGAGATATAGCCATACAGACCCGGACCAGTTTAGGTTGAGTGCTGGGGGAGCACAGATCAGGGACTGGGGCATGGGGTAGGGTAGAGATGCCTTTACAAGGTGGGTCACCTTTTAACAATGCGGCAAATTGGTCTGACTTTGTCATAAAATTATGTGGCAGCGACCCCTAAACCTAAATGTAATATCTTTTAACATAACACACAAACACACGCATAATTAGTTAGGCTGAATTACTAAATTGCTAAATGATTTATCTTTTTCAAAAATATACTTTGTAAAATCAGTTGTAAAGCTCTTTCCTTGTCAACTTTATGTTATTTATTGTATTTTTCCACCTTCTCTTTTTTTCTTCTTTGTTGATTTCATCGTGGAGGTTGTTTGTTTCTTTAATTAATCCATTAAATGTAACTAAATTGGGTAGTTACTGATTTAATTCATATAATCAAACAAGCTTAAAGTGTTAAAGGGTTAGTTCACCCAAAAAATTTTAATGATCCCATAATTTACAAACCCTCAAGCCATTCTAGTTGTATATGACTTTCTTCTTTCAGCCAAACACAATCAGAGTTATATTAAATAATATCCTGCTCTTCCAAGATTTATAATGGGAGTGAATGGTACCTTAGAGTTTAAAGCCCAAAAAAGCATATCCATCCATCATAGAAGTAATCCATACGGCTCCTGGGGGTTAATAAAGGCCTTCTGAAGCGAAGCGATGCGTTTTTGTAAGAAACGCAAGTTCTTTATGAACTATAATCACTGGCTTCCTGTAATGGCCGTCCGTGTGTTCACTGGCTTCCTCTATCCTCTGCACTTCCACGTTCGTCACTTCTCACCGGAGCTTACGCTACATCTACATCATATGCCAGAACTCGACTCTCTTGTGAACGCGCAGACGGCCGTTACCGGAAGCCAGTGATTATAGTTTATAAAGATGAATATTTTTCTTACAAAAGCACATCAACCGCATCTCAAACGACTATATAACCCAGTAAAGAGCTAGTTTATTCCCATCTTTTCCAGTCTTTATGCTAAATTACGATAACCAGCTTCATGTTTAAAAAGGCAAACATGTGCCATATTCACCTGATTGATACATTTTTTTTTTTTTTTTAAGAATCTGTGAAGAAATTCAAGTACTGCCAGTGTGTCGGATGGAGACATTGAAAAGTTAATAAAAAGATGGCCGCAGCTTGCATCCGATAGAGATGAAGAAGAGAGCGGACCCTAAAGCAAGCAGATTCTTTCTATGGTATGTTCCAAAATGTTGTTACCATTTACCAGCATTGCCAATTTGAATTTGAATATGTACACATATGCTCAATAGGGGACCTGTTATGCAAAATTCACTTTTAAATGGTGTTTGAACATAAATGTGTTTTGGCAGTATGTGTACACAACCACCCTATAATAATAATTAAAAGAAATCCACCCAGTCCAATTATTGTTTTAATCCCCATTAATCATAAGCACTGTCCCAGAACAAGCCGTTCGCAGATTCCATACAAAGTGACGTCACTTTGAACAGGCCCCGCCCACTATTGACGAGTTGTAAACAGTCCGCCATTGTTTTGACACCGGCTTTAGAATGTCTCCTAAGCGATTGAGGTGTTTTGTTGTCGGATGTAAGAATGAACATAGCAGTCTTCATTTACTCCCGACATCTGAGCCGCGGAAGACGCAGTGGATTCGTTTTGTTTTTAAAGGGAATGCGCCCTCCAATCTACCTAAATGCGTTCATGTTTGCGCTAATCATTTTACACCAGACTGCTTTGTAAACGAGGGTCAGTACAAAGCAGGGTTTGCTAAAAAGTTGTTCCTGAAGAATGGATCAGTACCAACTGTTCGTGGTCCAGTTTCACCCCCAGAAGTAAGAAGAATAATTTTTTTTATGAATCTTTCCCAATAATGTGCTAGTTAGCATGTTCCACGACGAGTGCGGCTAAAGTAAACACCGTCTCAGATAATTAGTTATGACGTCATTTGACGTATCTAACTATAGTTCACAACCGCACGTTTGTAATGAACAATGGTGATTGTCTGACTCTTAATACAAACTGTGTACGTTTTCGTTCAAATTTTAAAAAATGCAATGTTTATTTGTTAAGGTCTGCAAATCGACATATATTAGCTGCACGCGGGATGTTGGCAGCCAGACAGAATCACCGCAGCTGCATAGTGTCGGGACACAACTATCAATGAGGACGCTTCAATTACACCACAGGAGTACTGGTGTGTGTGTATGTTTAATCATATTTATTTTGCACATTAGCTATAATGGATTTACTGTTGGCACTGTGTATAACGATGTGACATAACTCAAAAACATAACTACATTTTACATTCCAGGTGTCCAGACAACTGTGCCCAGTTTGGACTTTGGCATATCATCAGTTTCTCATGCAGCTGGTGCAACATTTATGTCTTCCACACCAAATAAGCCTCCATCAAAGAGACCTCGCATGGACCTTGAGGAAGAGGGAGATGATGATGATGATGCCCTCCAGGGCTGTTCTTCTTCTATATTAACAGCTAAAGAGTCAGATGTCACATTTGATCCTGCAGAGGCAGACACATCTTTAACAGAGCCAACAGAGACTGCGTAAGTTTCTGTAGTGTGCAGATGGTTTTGTATTTAGAGATGCACCAATTGTGAAATTCTGGGCTTATACCGATGTTTTTGTTGTTATTTAATCCCCCTTTCTAGCCAGTGAAACAAAGAAATCTTCATTATTAAAATTATATCTGCTGTTATATTATGAAACAATGTTTAATATAACCTTCTTTCACATGATAAAGATTATTTGTTTTTGTGAAAAAACATTTTTTCAAGAGCCTTTATACATCTGCCTACTCAATGAGAAGCATTTTTCAGTACATATGTAACAGGAGCCAGCTGATAGATAGCTGTGCAGTGTGTAAACCTCACTCTCCTGACCTCAAGATGTGCACTAGCGACTGGCGCTAGAAGCTGTAGCCTTCAGCCTCCTTGTTAGCGCACCCGTCTCCCACGCCGGAGACACCGATTCGAAGCCCGTTCGGAGCAGGGGCGAGAAGGACCAGGGGCAACACATAGCCCAACAAAAATTATTTTTGTGAAACATAAGTGTAATTCAATTTAAATGTAATTATAAGTGATTATAAAAGCAGTAAAATATAAATAGGGCTATCTTTTAGCTCTTGTGTTTTTCATACAGACTACAAAGTTCTTGTGTTTCCATTGAGCACAATCTTACTGTAGGTTGAAACATGGAGCTGAACATGGGCCTGTTTACAAAACAAAAATTGGCCTCTTAGTAAATACCTTCCCATACTTTTGCAAGCGAGCGCCCAGTGGCGCCTGCAGCTGTACGCACTGTGTGTACCATGAGCGCCATGGACGGATTATGACTTGCAAAGGCCCTGGGGCCAATTATCTCCAATATAATAGGGGGGGGTTGATGTTCATGCCCAAAATGGTTTTCAAGCAGGGGGGGGGGGGTCACCAAACTAGATTGCACAGCCTTAAAGCCCAGGGTACCCCCGGGCAGTCAAGGGCCCTCTGGTAGTCAATGGCCCCTGGGCACTGGCCCCACTGGCCCGGTCGGTAATCCGTACCTGATGAGCGTTCCGACTGACCTGAGAAATATTTACTCTCCGAATATTTCACCAATCATAAAATGTGCCCCGTATTTCTGTTGGCTCTTTAAAAGAACCAGCAATGTCCAATTAGCGAATGAATAATTATTTTGAGTTGGTTCTTTTCAGTGATTTGACCAAACAGGCTTGCAAAATGGTCTGAATCGATTTGTGATTCGTGATTCAGTAAAATCCGTTCAGAGCGTTCTCTTGATGAATCATTTGGAGCAGTTTTTCACACAGTAAAACAGCATCTGGATATTTATGAATACATCTCTGGATACACTGTAAATGTACCTACTGTCAACTGAAACAACATGCTGTTTTTTTGAGCGGTAATTTGAGAAACTTCAGCTAGTGCTGTGCCATGTGAACAAGGGGCTGTTCAAACTGAATGTCTTTTTGCGTCCGCTCGTGCTGTTTTTCAATTGTCTTCCATGTAAACAGTCGCTAGATGGATGTCTTTTGACAACTGCGTCACGTTTCGCTGTGTTTTTAGCATTTCTCACTGAAGCGCAGCATTTTTAAACGCCGTGTCAAGTTAAAAAAAGTCTTCAATTGATAGAAACCCGTCTCGAGACTCTTGCGTTCTGCTCTATTCGTTGTAGTGCATTTTGCCTTTTTTAGTGCGAAAACGCGTCTGTCTGAACATTACTGGAAGAAATGCTTTAGCCAATACTTACATGAATGCTACTCATACTAGAGGTCGACCGATATTGGTTTTTTCAGGCCGATGTCGATCTTTAGATATCCGGGTCGGCCGATGGCCGATTAATGATGCCGATTTATTTTGGCCGATATGTGCTTGTTTTTAACCTCTTATTTGAACCTTTTATTTGAAAGATAAAATGTAACACAAATAATTACTTAAGATAGACAACATTTCTCAACAAATACATTTATTGAACACTTGACCAATCTGCACTTGTACACTTAAAATTAAAAATGTATAATGTAAAAACATATTGTATAAATAATGTATAACAAATATATTAAATAAACAAAGCAGGTGTTACGAACTGCTCCGAGACACGAAGGTTGAGATCCAAATGCAGCTTTAATTAAGGGGCAATCCAGACACGTAATCCAATATTCAGAGCATCCAAGAGAAGCACAGGCATAACTGGGGATGGGTATCGTTAAGGTTTAATGGTATTACTATCTTACCGATACTGCTTATCGATCCGGTACTTTAACGGTCTTCTTAACGGTTCTTTTTGTTATATATATATATATATATTAAACAAATATAAACATTATATAGGCACAGTGATTTAATTTCAGGAAGGTCTACTAACATTACTGTTCAGGTGTGGTCTAAAAAGAAATCTAATAAAGTAATTAATTGTAAAATAACACTGCATAGTTTATCATAGATAGATTAATGCTTATTAATGCAGAAGTTATTCATTCAAGAGCTGTAAGTGATTTTCTCTTTGCCTTTTGTTGTTTGATTCGCAGTAGCTCAATCGTCACATGTTTAATAGACCGCTTCCCCTTTAAGAGTTCAGATCTAATAGGCTCCTGATGCAGCATATTTTCTCCCAACTATTTCCATAACTACGTCCATTTAAGACAAACTGTGTTCAAGTGAATCTCCAAGCCGGTCGTTTTGACATATTTTTGTGTATAGTTGATCGTTTAGACGCATGAAACCGGAAGTAGCCTATACTTTACTTTGCGGTGTGTTTCGGAGCGCGCGCCGCCTTGGGAACGGTAGCAACAGTAGCATTTTACAACAATCACCGATCGTGCTGATTCTGACGTTAAGTTTGAGTTTTAGGGAGAAATGTCAGTGCACCGCTGTGAAGGGAAGGACGTTGTGCTAGACAGAATGCGGCTTATGTATAAATATTATTTTTATAATCTTTGGAAGGCGAAATCTAAAATAAAATCAGACTAATAATCACATATCTAAACCAGGCTATGTTCGAATGTTTAGTTCTGTCACTCATTAAGCTGGGCTGTGTTGTGCTCGCTGTGCGCGAGACTCTCTCTCTCTCTCTCTCTCTCTCTCTCTCTCTCTCTCTCTCTCTCTCTCTCTCTCTGACTGCGAATAGCTAAATTGCATCACAGACAAATGGTTTCATATTATTATACATAGAAATGGCTGGCGAGATAAAATAACTTTCTCTTTATAGCAATAATAAATGTATTTTCTTAATTTCTCCAGTACCGACAGCAGAACCGATAACGTCCAAGCTTACCAAAGCCAGTCCTTCAACAGCCTATACTGCGTTGGTATTTTATTACTTATTTCTCTGCACTGAGTGACAACCCTCTCAAATATAAGACACACAAACAGAACAAATAAAAGTCTCAGATTCACTGTCTGTAATTGCAAAATTCTTGCTTCCTTATTGTGACATGATAGCAACCCTTCTGCTGTGATAATGCAACTTCAACTACGCTATCAATATCCAAAGTAGCCGAACGTCATGTCAACTATCGCGTTTGTCACGTTTTTTCTTGAAGTTGGCAGTAACATATCAAAAGTTTTTAATTAAATCTAAAGAAGTTATACAAATTTAATCCTTACTGTTTTCTCCAAGGAACTTAGCTCCTTCCTTAGGCACTGGATGAGGTCTGCTCACTCTGCTGGAGAATGACTCTAGGGGCAGCGTGCGTCGAACACGTGTTCCACAACAACACTAGGCTGCCCACAGATGCGCCTGCCTAATAATCGGCTTGATATGCGTGGATATTGGCCGATGCCGATTATGTAAAAAATTCAAAAAATCGGCCGATTAATCGGTCGACCTATAACTCATACTCAAGAAAATATATAAATGCTTATCTCAGAGTCACCAGAATTGAACGCTTTGGTGTTGGTATTATAGCGCCACCTGTTGGATCTTCTCCATATCTGCAGATGGGTAGTCAACTGTTGTCCAATTTGTACGCAAATAACAACGCATATAAACGGATGCCGATATTTGCCGATAGGACTGCCATCATCCTATCGGCAAATACGGTGTCGTTCACCGATGGCAGCGAATATCAGCCGATACCGATGTTTGGCCGATAAATCGGTGCATCCCTATTTTGCATTATATTTCTTTTTGATATTGACCCTAATCTTTATTTTTGCTTATGTATCTATATTTTTCAGGGCTCAGGCATCCAAGCCTGTTCAAAAAATATGTAAATATATTGTGTATGAGAGTTGCCTTATGGAACTCTTTGAGGTTTGTCCGGTATGTCAGCGAAGCTGTGATGTCCGTTCACAAAGGCTTGGAACGTTTCTACATGTGGAACAACTTTGCCAACACTGTCATTTTCTACGCAAATGGAACAGTCAGCCAATTCTGGGAAGTACTCCAGCTGGCAACCTTCATCTTTCTGCTGCTGTGTATCTCTGTGGGGCTTCTTTCTACACCGTTGAAAAGGTACTTGCATATCAACTAATTCATCTCAATGCAGTCACAGAGACTACATTTCTATAACCACAACGATTTGTACTGGTGTTAATTTAGAAAATTGATGTATAACACCTTGTCTGTTCTGTCTGTCATCAGATATTCGCAGCTATGCATCTGCAAGTCTTCGGGTACGACACCTTTCGTCGGCACGCACGGATGTATATCGAGCCTGCCATTGTGTACAAATGGCAAAATTGGCAGGATGGGATGCTACATCAGATCAGTCAAAGGGAAAAAGTCATTGTTGTTGGCAATATGAGGGCTGACTCATCAGGTACATAGTAGGAAAATTTATGGTGCGTTTACATACAACGCGAAGCGAGCATTTCACGTTGCACGATGACATACAAACTCAATGCAAAGATGCAAATTTGAGCAAAAAATCTGCATTACCCGTTGTCACGAATATCAGTATTGAGATTGTCCGGATGTCACTGACGACGTAGTAGCAGAAAAAATCTGGAAAAATGGATGAACATTTTTCTTTAAGCGGTATGCGGGCACCTGGAATTGCATGACACAATGTCATACACACAATGAGACCGGACGAAAAAAGACATCGCTTGGAGGAAAGCGAGTGAGGAAGTTGGACTACTTGGTAAGTTCTGAAAATATGCATGTCTACTTGATTCCAGCTATTGGTTGTACTTTACTATGAACCAAGTCATAGAAGCCCCTCCTCCTGTCCTTTTCCGGAAGAGAAGCGGGAATACTCGCGGGTTTGCGTTACTCGCGCAAACGTTAGTTTAAACACACATTTATAATCCAGCGGTCAAACTCGCACAAGGCGAAAATTTTCTTCGCGTTGTAAGTGAACGCACCATTATACTTATTAAAAAGCAGAAAAAAGATTGCATTGTTATTTCACATCTGTCAACGCAATGCACAGTGTCTAATATGGAATTATGTACCATTGTTTTTGAAGGACACTCTGCCAAATTTGGCAGCTATACAATGATGGACCTTGAGACAAACACCGTTGTTGATATACAACTGGTCCAGGTGAAACTTGAGTGAGAAGAAACATTTGTAATTATAAGGTTCACATTTTGAGTTTTACATGTTTTTTGTGTGTTTTTTTATTTAATTTCATTGTACTACATTTCTTTGACAGAGTAACGAAGTGGGAGGAAGCTGTAACATGGAAAAGGAAGGTTTAAAGAGAAGCCTCGATTTGTTGGAAATGCGTCGCGTGACTCTACACTCCATTGTGACTGACCAGCATCCACGAATACATAAAATACCTCCGGGACCGTAATATCACCCAATTCTATGATTTCTGGCACATTCAGAAAAGTATTTAACCTTATCCTTCAAATAATATTTTGACTTGGACAGAGCAATAATTTGGGAAATACTGTACTAATGAAAATGTTCTATATTCACAATACCATTACATTAAATTTCTGTTTATTTGTTTACATCAAGCACACATTGAACATTGGTCTACATGTCTTTAGTGTTGTCATGCTTGTATTTATTGTCATTTCCAGGAGTTTCAAAACAGCTTGATAAAATTGCCAAGTTGAAGGGTTGTGAGAAACTACGCAAGTGGTTGCGTAGTATAAAGAATCACATATACTGGACTGCTGCTTCGTCAACCACAGGGCCAGAACGAGTTGCAAAATGGACATCGATTCTGAACCATGTCCAGGATAAACACACTCACGAGGACCCATATTTTCCTGCATGTCTACATGCACAAAGGCAAAGTATAGACAAGAGCAAATGGCTGACTGCTGGTATGTTGTCCGAATAAACTTTTTAGGTAACTTTCATATTAAAAAATAAGAGCAAATCCAGTTATTAGGATAACAGCACATTTCCACATCTTTAGGAACTCTGCCATTTTACAAGTTGGAGAAAGTTCTCTCCAACAAGAGAATATTGAGGGATGTAACAAAACTAAGTCCTCACCACCAGACTTCTTCTGTAGAGGCTTTCCACAGCATCATTTTACGTTTTGCTTCTAAAAACACCGTCTTTACGTTTCTTGGAATGTTGTGCAGGTAAAGTAATTGTTGTCAAATTAACTTCACATTTGCATAGTTTTATCATGATATGTGAAATTGTATTCTTTGCTTGAAGACTGTACCTGGCTGCACTACATTTCAATGAAAACGCCGGTTGTCCGCAAGCCACATCAGCAGCAGGTCCGCCACTGTTCAAACTCACCTTTCCGAAGGCCAGGAAAGGAGAATTCCCGGTCAGAGATGTGAAAGCTGAACCTACATTCAGTATGTGTATTTACCAAATATAATAGAAATGCACATCATCTTACAAGTTTGGTTAAAACACTCAATAGTAACTATGTACAAATAAAATCTGTCATATTCCACAGGGTATGTGGAGGACCTGCTGGACCTCATATTTGATGAAGTCTTTGTGGACCCAGCACCATATGTGGAGCAGACCATGAGGATCCCCATACCACCAGCCCTGTAGCCCTGTGTGCTGAGTACAAGCGGCCAGAAGAGGAGGAGGTCATCCCTAGCCGGGTGACTTGATTTAATCTATAGGCGGCTTGAAGCCAACATAGCCGCCCTGGGCATCGGGAAACTCCCGGGGAATCCTCAGCACCACACAGGCTGGAATTACAACGCATACTTTCGCCATCTGAGGAAACCCCAGCACCAGCTCACAAAGCAGCGATTTGTAAATAAACCAAAAATGTATATTTTTCAAGTTGTATTTCCACGTAGTCGCAAGGGACCATAGTCGGCTCTGTAAATGTGAGAGAGAACACATTTAAACAAACTGGCTCCATTCCAGGATGGTCCACCATACATGAGGGAGTCACTTCTAACCTTCATTACAGTAAACTGCGTTTGCACCAGCACATTTGCATTTAAAGACACACACAAAAACAGCTCGTTTTTATTCCCACCCAGGGCTGGACTGGTAATCTGGCATACCGGGCATTTTCCTGGTGGCACTTTGGGGCCGATCAGGGGCCGATCAGGTCGCTTGCATCACTGGCCAATGAGGACGAGTTGTTTCTCTTGAGTTATGTCCCGGCCCTCAAAAGACTGACACCACAGAAAAGAGCCGCAGTTAAAATGACAATCCATCCGATTATGTTATAAGATGAATACGCACGTTGAGACCCCCTAAGTATGTCCCAGCAGCCATATCACCCTGCAGCTCTTGCCTGGTTGCCCACTATAGCTAAGCAGTGTTGAGACTGGTCAGTATCTGGATGGGAGACCTCCTGGGGAAAAACTAAGGTTGCTGCTGGAAGTGGTATTAGGGAGGCCAGTAGGGGGTGCTCAACCTGTGGTCGGTGTGTGTCCTAATCCCCCAGTATAGTGACGGGGACACTATACAGTAAAAAGGCACCGTCTTTCGGATGATTCATTAAACCGAGGTTCTGACTGTCTGTGGTCATTAAAAATCCCCCCATAGGCCCTTCTCAATCATGGCCTCCTAATAATCTCCATCCCATCCATTAATTGGCTACATCACTCTACTCTCTCCTCTCCACCAATAGCAGGTGTGTGGTGAGTGTACTGGTGCACTATGGCTGCCGTCGCATCATCCAGGTGGTGGTTGAGTCCCACTATACTATGTAAAAGCGCTATATAATTGTCAGGATTTATTACTTTTATTATTGATAATAAAATGTGTTCAAAAGCACTACATTTCAGTATATATTTCAATGCAACGAAATAGGAACTGGTTTGTTTTGCAGTCAATTGCCTCACTTTTGTCTAGGTTTTGATTAGTTACTTTATGGTGCAAACGCTCTTGTTTTGTAAAATGGCTCTATTAAATATAATATAATCAGCATTTAATTGTCAAGGTGCAAACTGCTATTTAATGCATTTTTGTCAATTTCTTTAGTTGCTTGTTTGTTTTGTGCTCAAAGCATCATTGATTCATTGAAAAGATACCCTTCTCCTATATACAATGAACTAAATGAAAACTAGTGATGAGTTTTACTATAAACTTAGTCATTAAGATTCAATGAAATGACACAAATGGATGTATAGGACCAAAGAATTATATTTGTGCCTAGGTTATGTCTCTGCAGCTCTATCGATACCAATCATCACGACACCAAAAACCATAATCTTAACAATGTAAAGGCAATGAATATCAGTAAGCCAGATGGACTGTTTATTTGTATCTCGATTTGATCCTCCTTATCTGTGTGGCTTAAGACAGATTTTGAAAATCCATTAATTCCTTGATGATAAACGTGTATACGGACTTGTATGATCACAGAGGATTTATTGTGAATGAATAGCACATGTACAATAGCTTTGCCTTTTTGTGACTCTTTGTCAAAAATGACACACTGAATGACTGCATTGCAGCGATAAGGAGGAGTCAAGACACTGCCCAAGTATTTCTGTCTGCTGTTCGCGGCTTTGAGCATTAGGCATTTTAAATATTAAACCTGTAAAAGAAAATGCTATTTTGTTGTCATGACTTAGCTCTAAAAACCCTCCGAGACCCACACTTAAAGCAATTTAACCCTTAAATGCAAATCTTATTACATACCTTGGGTCTTGGCACGTGCATCTATGGTTTGCAGGTCTTCCAGGTGGTTACAATGCATTTTAGGTGAAACCAAAACATCCAAAACTTAACTGTATCACTCAGATGACTTCATTATCATTGAAATAATGAAGGGTCCACACCAATGGCAATACATTGATTGAATTACCAATTCACAGAATAGGTCTGGGGAAACTAGAGCCAGGTGATTGCCTTAGTTAGCATGAGAAACAAGATGTTGAAGTGGACAAACAGGATGCAGCCATGTGTAGACGATCTCACAGAATCACGATACCAAATACCTTGAAAACCCAATACAATGTGCATCACTTTTTTCATGTAGACCACCTGATCTTATAGTGACACTTATATTTACAATCCCACATGACAACTTATGGCACTTTTCCACGGCACGGTTCGACTCGACTCGCTTTACTTTTCTGAGCTTGCTTTTCCACTGCTGTTTAGTGCCGCCTCAGTGTGGGCGGGATTATAGACTGATCGTCATTGTTGCGCCGTGACATCATCTTAAATGCAACACAAACATTACTGACCATAAACAATAACATGAGCGCTAGCTGTTAGCTGCTAGCTCATTGTGCGGCATAAAGCAGTTGTTCATGGTGATGTTACACAAGTGTGTCTGGTTGTTTTAGAAGCTTCCAGTAGCTGCTCGACTGAATAAAGTGAAGCTTTCAAGCAGAGTATCGAGTTAACGTAACAAAACATCCTATCCTCCATCGTGGACTCCAACAACGCCGTGACCAAGTCCAGCGCACTCTCCCTCCCATTGCTCGCCGGTCTAGATGGCGCCCATTTGGTCGAACCACTTCTTAATTTCCTTGATGGTTCTGTAGTCACTTAAGTTTTGTTTAACGTTTCCTTACACTGTTGGTAGGTCCGGTGGTAGCCGTGTGCGGCCAACAGCTGAGACACTTCCTGAGAGACTTTCGTTTTGTTCGATGCTAACGGGAGGAACGTCTGCACCTCGTTTATTGACCATGGTGTGGTTTTGCTCACAGCCATTTCTTTTTACAATTCGAAAGCCGCGTGAACAAATGATACTGCTATCGCTGTTGCTAACTTTAAAACTAGCGGGTTGATGTCACATGTCGCAAATCCAGTGATGCCGGTAGTGACGATTCTCTCTGACCAATCAGTGATCTGCCGGGTTTTGACGTCACATTTAGTAACGGCCCGGCTCGCTTGGAACCTCGACCGAGGTGGTACTAAAAAAAGTACCAGGTACCAAATACTGGAATACAACCACAGTGGAAACCCCAAAAAAGTGAGCCGAGTTGAGCCGTACCGTGCAGTGGAAAAGCCCCATTACAGAATTTCAGTAGCACACTCAAAGGACAAAAGCCAAATCACACTGTTCATGTGTTAAACTTGCTATAGTTTACTTCCACGTTACATCTTCATAAAATGTAAATCAAGTCAATCACTGAAACATCGGCGCTACCTTGAGAATGAAATAGCACAGACACTGTCGGCCAAAAGTGTGGAATAATGTACAGATTTTGCTCTTATGGAAAGAAATTGTTATTTTTTGAGGCATTCAGCTGATCACAATGTATCAGTCAGGACATTAATAACGTGAAAAAATATTTTCAGAACTTCTTAAACTACTTCAAAGATGAACTCGTCAAAAAATCCTCTACTTGCAGCGATGACAGCTTTGCAGATCTTGTTATTCTAGCGGTCCGTTTGTCCAGATACTCAGGTGACCTTTCACCCCACACTTCCTGTAGCGCTTTACCTTTGACCCCACACTTCCTGTAGCACCTGACCTTTGACCCCACACTTCCTGTAGCACTTGACCTTTGACCCCACACTTCCTGTAGCACTTGCTATAGATGTGACTGTCTTGTCGGGCACTTCTCACACACCTTACAGTCTAGCTGATCCCACAAAAGCTCAATGGGGTTCAGATCCGTAACACTCTTTTCCAATTATCTGTTGCTCAATGTCTGTGTTTCTTTGCCCACTCTAACCTTTTCTTTTTGTGTTTCTGTTTCAAAAGTGTCTTTTTCTTTGCAATTCTTCCCATAAGTCCTCCTGAGTCTTCTCTTTACTGTTGTACATGAAACTGGTGTTGAGCGGGTAGAATTCAATGAAGCTGTCAGCGGAGGACATGTGAGGCGTCTATTTCTCAAACTAGAGACTCTGATGTACTGATCCTCTTGTTTAGTTGCACATCTGGTCTTCCACATCTCGTTCTGTCCTTGTTAGAGACAGTTGTGCTTTATCTTTGAAGACTGTAGTGACACCTTTGGATGAAATCTGCAGTTTTTTGGTAATTTCAAGCATTGCATCGCCTTCATTCCTCAAAACAATGATTGACTGATGAGTTTCTAGAGAAAGCTGTTTGTTTTTTTGCCATTTTGTACCTAATATTGACCTGAAGTCATGCCAGTCTATTACATACTGTGGCATCTCAAAAACAAACACAGACAGCTTTAAGCTTCATTTAACAAACCAAATATCTTTCAACTGTGTTTGATGTAATGGCAAGTGATTTTCAAGTAGCAAATGATCAATTTATCATGATTACTCCAGGATAAAGTGTTGGACTGATGCTGCTGTCTAGATTATAGTGATGGTGCTGTTTACATCAGTAATGTCCTGACTATACTCTGATCAGTTGAATGCCACTTTGGTGAATTAAAGTACAATTTCCTTCCGAATCAGCAAAATCTGCACATTATTCCAAACTTTTGGCCGCTAGTGTATAATATGTATCCTGTATGTACATGCATATGAAATGCATGCACTAAAGAGGTGTGGGCTCCAAAAAGTAGACCCAATGCATGCATTAAAGGCTTACATTATATGTCATTAAATATGGGTTCAAACTTCATAAAACTGCAGCTCACAGTCTGAAACATGAACACTTGTTCACAGTGCATCCTGACACTATGGCTGACTGTTTTGGATTTAGTCCAAGCATGTATTTGACAGTAGTTGTGTTGTGTTTTCGAGAAATATCAATAGGAATGGTTGGGGCTCTGAGGGTTAAACAGCTATGAAATAAACAAAATCCCATGCAAATGCGCTGATCCTCTTGGAGACCTCTGGTCTGTGTTGACATCGCAGCAGAATCAAAGCCCATAATGCAGCCAATTTATCTTTGCCCGCAACAATGAGGATTTGTGGCTCTCTGAACATCTCATTTGATACAGTGAAATCTGATTTCTTCTGAGCCAAAGCCAGATTACCTGAATCTCATGTTCTCACTAACACCTTCACAACAGCCCAGATTAGGTGGGATTTTTCAGCCACTTTATACATTTTGCCCTGAGCTGTATAGAGGGATTATGCTTTGTCTCCCTTCTTTAATCTATTTGGTAAATGGGGGTTTGACTCAGAGAGGGAGAAGTGTGGCTCTATATCAATGTGTGCTCCTCTGGAAACGGCATTCTGGCTCAGCACCGGTTGGTGCAGCCAACAGACCTCACACCATGGACATGAGCGTGTTTACAGACAAGAAACGCTTTGCGTTCACTATTGACAGCATTCTGAGCGGAGTCTTTGAGAACGGAGACAGGAATACCATTCCCAGCTCGGAAAACAGTCCTGTCTCGACTCTCGAAGCATGCAAGGAGAAACTGGTTTCAGAGTCTCCAACGAATCATGAATCACTGAATCAAACGGATCCTCGATCGTGCTGCTACTGTTCACAATGTGGAGAGATTCTACACGCAGCCAACGGTAAGATTCTTTTGTTTGCTTTGGTAGACTTGGGTTTTAATAATGAAACTCATTGGAAATGTACATTTATGCATTTGGCTTTTATCCAAAGCGACTTACAGTGCACTTATTACAGGGACAATCCCCCCCCCCGGAGCAACCTGGAGTTAAGTGTCTTGCTCACGGACGCAATGGTGGTGGCTGTGGGGATTGAACCAGCAACCTTCTGATTACCAGTTCAGTGCTTTAGCCCACTAGGCCACCACCACTCCATAAATAGTACGGAAGCTCTGGAGCGCAAGGTGAAAAAAAATAAAAGCTGTATAATTAAATTTCACCATGAAAGTCTGCACATGACATATAGCAGCAGAGAAAGCATTAAAAGCACAAGTTTACTGATAGTGGCACCTGGTGGCCAAGGTTGGTAGCGCATTCCTGTTTTTGAAGAGAGAATTTTTTTTATTTCTCTCTTCAAAAAACATTTTTTTCTCTCTTTAAATTTTTTTTTTTTTATCACTTCAAACATTTCTTTTGTCTTCAAACTTTTTTCTATCTTCAAAAAAAAAATTCTCACTTAAATTTTTTTTTTCACTTCAAAAAAAAAGTTTTTGTCTTCAAACTTTTTTTTTCTATCTTCAAAAAATAGTTTTTGTCACTTAAAATTTTTTTTTGTCTTCAAACTTTTTTCTATCTTAAATAAATACATTCTTTCTTCAAAACGTTTTTTTTTTTCTCTTCAAAAACAGTTATGCGCTACCAACCTTGGCCACCAGGTGCCACTATCAGTAAACTTGTGCTTTTAATGCTTTCTCTGCTGCTATATGTCATGTGCAGACTTTCATGGTGAAATTGAATTATGTAATTTCACCTTGTGCTTCAGGGCTTCCGTACTATTTAACCCCATTGTTAGAAGAACAATAGAGATATAAAGAGTTAAACTAAATATTTCATCTGACATTTTGTGCGCACAACAAGTAAAATAGAAAGAAACAAAGTTGACTCCTACACGGAAAATGCAAAGGCTAATTCACATTTTAGGAGATTTAGTTCTCATGAGATCACACATTTGTGTTAGTTGAAGTCTCAACTTTGTCTCAGGTATTCATCTTACTTAGGAGGAATACAAATGAACAAATTAGTCCATTGTTGACATTTAGCAAGCTGACAGTCGATATCACAGTTTGAGTTATTATTGAGATCTCTTCTGTAACTGCAGAGGAGACACATGCAGTATGAGATCACTAGGGTCTTCTTCTCAGGGGAAACGTGAAAATATATTTCACTCTCCATTTGCTTTTTTTTTCTCACTTCAAAAAATGTTTTAAAAGAGAGAATAAATTTTAAGTGAGAAAAAAAATGCAAATTTTAGAGAGAGAAGAGAGAAACCTTGTTTTTAGACATGTTTACTGATAGTGGCACCTGGTGGCCAAGGTTGGTACTGCATTCCTTTTTCAAAATGTTTTGAAGAGAGAAAAAAAAATTTGAATAGAGAAAAGAAAAAAAGTTTTTTTGAAATGCGAAAAATAAATATTTT